>NC_071390.1:132458471-132537520 GCF_022682495.2 Desmodus rotundus
CAGCTTCATCATTACAACATGCCTGCTCATGCCTCACGTCCCTTGCAGAGGGTTTGTTGAAAAATCAAATCACTAAGGTGACTCAGCCCCACTGTAGCCCAGATATGGTGCCCTGTGACTTCTGAATTTTCCCAAAACTAAAATCACCTTTGAAAGGAAAGAGATTTCAGACTCTCAATGAGATTCAGGAAAATACGATGGGGCAGCTGATGGCGATTGGGAGAATCGTGTGAAGTTCCAATGTGCCTACTTTGAAAGGGACTGAGGTGTCATTGTCCTATGTACAATGTTTCTTGTGTCTTGTACCTTCTTCAATAAATGTCTCTATTTTTCATATTACATGACTGGATACCTTCTGGACAGACTTCATATAACTGACACCCATTGAAAATGTCATCTTAGGATACACGCTACTTTCTAACTTCTTGATTTATTTCTTAGTAATGTATGTACAGTTCAACTAAGTGAAGGAACTGTGTTTCTGAATTTGTGTTTTGTAAGAACACTACCATACTTTTAGCACGTCAAAGCTGTCAGGAACAGGATCACCGCTGACCAGGCCCGGAATTCTAAACAAACATCAACTTGCAGAATGGCCAAGAGCAGGGGTCAGCAACTACCTCGAGAGATAACCTCTTAAAAAATAAGATAGATTGTCATCTCCCTGGAAGGGTTCCTATGAAAAACAGAACAATAATCTAAATAATTTAAATAACCTCTGGTAACTATCTTCCTTGGGCTTTTGTGTTTTTAATTTCAAGAAATACAGTGTAAGAGCGTATGCCACCACCATCGCCATCACGCAAGGAACAATAATCATTTCTTGAGAGTTTGTTATGTGCTGGGCAACTTGCTGAGTGTGTGGTGTGTTCTGACAAGTTGAGTTTTGAGTATTCCAGTGGATTCTACCATGTAGTGACACATTTCTCCTGCAGATGTCGCTCTTTTCCCACAGAATGTTACCCCTTGAGACCATGGCTGGTATACTGAGGAATGAGTGATTTTAAATTTGATATACTAAGGTTAAAAAAAAAATCAATTTATCATCTATATCTGAATTGAAGTTTCTAAATATGAATCAGCCTGACCAGCAGTAGTTAGATTGATTTTTTTAAAATAGAAAACCTGGTGATTAAGTTCATTACTTTTGAATGGCTTTGCAGCTTTACCTTTATCCTTAGGATAAAACAGGAACTTTCAACCAGTGTGGTGCAATAATTTTTAAAACATGCACCACCTGACTATTTAGTCAGGGGCACTGACCTCTTTTCCCTTAGATTGCCAAATAAAAAAATGACAATAGCCAACACAATAGGTGTGAATGAATAAAAAATATACCTATTTTTTGGTCATATTGGCAAAAAATATAGTTTTTGGTCTGCCATAGAAATTTAGTGATAAGTTTATATGTGCCATAAGATGAAAAAGGTTGAAAATCACTAACATGAAAGAATATAATTTGTCCTATTTCCTCAGGAAAACTGAAACAAAGAATATTTTTTGAAATGCAATCTTCTTTTTGAACTGCTGTTTACCTCATTCCTTTTCCTTCCTTCAGAGTGGGACGGTGACTCTGAGTTTGGGGAAATTACTGTCTGGTCAAATCTGACAGGTTCCCCGGTGGAGGCACACTCTGTTCATTGTTCTCGCCCTGCCTGGGCTTCATCTTTCCTTCCTGGCGTGTGGCCATCGCCACACTGAGAGTACAGCCCTTCAGAAGCTGGAAGATACAGCTTGCAGGAGAAGAGCAGAATTAACGACATCCCCAGAAATAGTCATTTCTTTATTACTATCCCAACCTATTTACAAAAACACTTTGCTAGGCTTGTCTCTTTCTGGGTGCTTCTGGGCAAACGTGTCAAACGTTTTTAACTGCAGCCCTGTCTGTGGTTCTGGTGAGTCATGTCACGCCCAGTGAGAGCGTCCAGTTTTCTGGTACCTTTTGGAACATTTAGGGTTTCAGAGTTCAGAGCCCTGGAATTTTTACCTCTTTCATCAGACCCCTTGCTACAGCTATGAAGAGTCTGCGCTATTGGTCATCTGTATCTGAATTGTGGGGGTGTTTATTTCTTTTTAAAAAGCAAAATCTTAGGTCTCCCTTTCTTCACAACTGTAGAAGCGGACTCTCAAGAGAACTGGTCAGAAACCACATTGATTTCCCCTCACTGATGTTTGCGAACTACTGAAGAATTGGGCTCTCAGCTAGCAGTTCCCGAACACAGACCAGAAGTCTGACTTTGCTCTAGCCTCTAGTTACTATCCCTTCTCACTCGGGGCATCTTCTGTGCTCCCTCACATTTCTTTTTCTCAATTACAGTTTGTCCCCAGACCCTTTATTTGCTAAAGGTGATCTGAGAACCCTCCAGAGTTCAGTTCATTTCAATAAAGTCCCCATTGCTCGTTTCAGGGGACCCTAAATTCTGGCATATTTCTCCTGGATTAAGCCTGGCACAGTCAGGGTTTCCTGCTCACCATTGCCCTTTTTACCCCCACCTGTCTGGAGCTATTCCTGGCCATTCTCTTTTTCTTCTGTTCTTTACCTAGCAAGAATGATCTTTGAAGATCTGATCCATCATTCTTCCCAGGGATGAATCCCTGTAATACTCCAGGAAGAGGTGGTTGACCAGTCACAGAGCACAGAGCACTCACGGCTTTCCTCTTCAATTCACTTGTTTCCAATCAGCCTCTTGGAAGTACTTTTTATCTTCTTTGTATCCCGGGCATGAAGCCAAGTGCCTAGGACATAGTAAATGATCAATAATTGTGTTAACTTACTAAAGGATTTACAAAAGTTACACCTCCAACTTCTATTACTGTAAATCAATATACACCAAATATTGATAAATAAGCTCCTAGAGGATAAGGCGCATGGTTTCTTCTTCTGTTAACATGAAGGAATGAATTTATGAATGAAAATGTGTATCTTGTACTTCTATTTCCATGTACTGATTTGAGACATTATTATGTGGAACACTAAGGGTAGGGGCCATATCTTATTCACGTCCTACTCTTGGGATACTATCTAGCATATAATAGCACTTGGTAAATGCTTGCTGAGGTAATTCAAGAAGCTATTCATGAATCACTCCATGTGACCTCATGTAGTATAGCAAGAAAAGACAGCTTCACTTTTAAATATATCCCTGGGATGTTCTCCCAAATAGAGATTTCGAGGGCTCGTCCCGGGGGCTGCACTGCTTAGAGGCAGACGCAAGGGTAGAACCCAGGGCTGCTCAGGCCCAGAGGAGTGGTGCAGCAGCCGACCGGATCGGCAGGCTGCTCTCCCGGGTCACTGGCTGGGGAGCCTCCCAGGGAGGTCCGTAGCTAGTTCTCCCTTCCTACAGACGACTATTCCATACATACATGTCCTCTTACACCGAGCAGTTTTGCTTGCTGCTATAGCTCATCCTCTAGCTATAGTCTAGAAGGAGAATCTAGGAGGTTTTATAAAGTTTAAAGCCTATTATATGATATTTTTAGTATGTGCACTCCTCTATCACTGGTGACAAAACCCCTGCATCTATTTGAGCAGGCTGTAATGCAACATCGAGTGGGCAGGGGGCAGTGCTGGAACACAGTACAGATGGCAGAGCAGGGTCTCAGAAGGCAGGACCTGGGCAAATCTGTGGAACCGTGTTGCCTTAATAGGAACCACTGCCCCCACTGGCACCAGCACGAACATTAATGACCATCTACTTCCTGGCTGGTGAGTGGCGGCACTCATTGTTCTCAACTCTAGCCGACTGGTTTTCAGTTCAGTACGTTTTCTGTTACACCATAATGGGACTTCTGTCAACAGGGCTTTTTTCATTTGTTAAAAATACTTACATGTTTTTCCTGATTATAAAAATAGTAAACTATCCTTATAAAAATTCAGATTTAGAGACATAAATGTATAAGGAGGTAAAAGTTTCTCTTAATCTAACCTCCTCCCATATACAAATAGTATTAACAGTTCAGTCTGTATTAGACTTTTTCCTACCTGTAAACATGTCTTTCTTTTCAATACAAATACAAACATGTTTTGGATACCTTTATCTATTTAAAGCTTCATGCAGTGTGGACCTACCCTTGCTCAAGATACTACCTGGATTACTACATTATTTAATTTTATGAAAAATTTTTTGGCTTATATGTGTGGATTACTTTTAAATATTAGTCCTGCAGCTCCTAACAATTGTTTTTATCTTATTCTTTTCCAGAGTAGCATTATTATGATTTTAGCCCTTTTAATTTGTAACACATGGTGTGATTCAAACCACTGAGTCTTAGCATCTGTCAATGATAAGATCATTCTTTTTAGGGATATAAATATGGTTGCCAATAATATGGCAGAATTTGGCTTTTCGTTGTTATATTATTAATGACTGCAAAAAAAGAACTTGGTGATGTTTTTTCTCCTACTTAAGCTTCAGTCAGTTTCCTGAAGTCTTTTTTAAATTTCCACACAAAATTAAAACTAAGGGGTCTTGGATTTTTCAAAGCAAAACTAATTTTCTCTACCCCCAAAGTTTGTGTTCTAAATCACGTATGTGGGACTAGCTGACAGTACTCTCATACCTCGGAATGTTGCACGCCGTGAGCGTAAGGAGGGGACCGGGCGGGCTGGGCTAAGCAGTGATGGGACCACAAAGGGGCTCTGATGTGCTTGGCAGAGCTCACATTAGCACAAAGGCAGTGGTTTGTCCCCTTAGATACTGTCCCCAAGGCTGCTGATTTAAACGTCTTATACTTTCAACTTTTTCTCTTACTCTATTTAGAAGTATCTATTTTTCACTTCAATTTTGAGTGTAATTTTGATATAATTTATCTCTCTACATGTAGATATATGCTATATGAATACAGTAGTATTGTTATATATACAGTTGGCCCTGGAACAGCACGTGTTTGAACTATGTGGGCCTCCTTGTATACAGACTTTTTTCAGTGAATAAATGTATTTTCTCTCATGATTTTCTTAATACTTTTTCCCTCTAGCTTACTTTATTGTAAAACTACAGTATAAAATACATATAACATACAAAATATTTGTTTATTGAATGTTATTGGTAAGGCTTCTGGTCAACACTAGGCCATTATTAGTTAGGTTTTGGACAGTTGAAAGTTTTATGTGGGTTTTCAATTGCATGGAGGTTCGGTGCCCCTAACCTCCATCGTTTTCAATGGTCAACTGTCTTTTATATATATGTATATATATATCTGTACATTAATACAGTAGTACTTGTTTATAATTTATAAGTAAGGAAATACACATTTGTAATATTGGATGTATGTGCTCAAATTTTTTTCTCAATTGTGGTGTATAATAAAAAATATTTGAGACTACAGTACAACATTGTAAATTTCTTTTGGGGACTCTCTGTGCTTCTTGGACTTGAGTGTCTACTTCCTTCACCAGGAAGTTTTCTGTCATTATTTTTTCACATAGGTTTTCAATTCTTTGCTCTGTCTCTTCTCCTTCAGGCATCCCCATGATGCAAATGGTGTGTTTGAAGTTGCTCCAGAGGCTCCTTTTACTTTCATAAGTTTTTTCAATTCTTTTTTTCTTTTTGCTGTTCTGATTGGGTGTTTTCTGGTCCTTATCTTTCAAATCCCTGATTTAATCCTCTCCTTCATCTACTCCATTCTTGCTTCTCTGTAATATAATCTTCATTTCACTTAATATATTCTTCATTTCTGACTGGTTCTTTTTTATGTTTTCTATCTCTTAGTTGAAGTTCTCACTAAATTCATCTACTTTTCCCCTAATTTCACTGAAGATACTTATAACCAGTGTTTTGAATTCTGCATTTAGTAGATGCTTGTCTCCATTTTGTTTAGTTATTTTTCTGTAGTTTTTTTTTTTTTTTTAATTTGGAACATGTTTCTTTGTCTCCTCATTTTGGCAGCATCCCTGTGTTTGTTTCTATGTACTAGTAGAGCTGCCATGTGTCCCAGGCTTGGTAGAGCAGCCTTGTGTAGTAGGTGTTCTGTAGTGTCTAGTGGCACAGCCTCCCCGCTCATCTGAGCTGCACACTCCAGGTGTGCCCCCTGTGTGTACACCATCCTGTTGTAGTTGAGCCTTGATTAGTGTTGGCAGGTCAATGGGAAGGATTTACCCCCATCAGCTGCAAGGATTGCCTGAGGTCACTGTGGAGAACCAGCTGTGCAGGGGTCGGCCCCATGGAGCAGGACTTAACTTTAGTGGGTCTCTGGTGCCTGGTGAGTCTGCTCTTTCAGTGTGCTGCTTGTGGAGGTGGTTGGCTGGTGCATTGACATGGTCTGAAGCTGTTCATCGGGTGTGCTGGCCAAGGTCAGCCACCACCTGTGTACTACCTGGGCCACCTAGCATGAGGTACAAAGTGATCTGCAGATGGCTGCTACTTGTGCTGGGCTTGGAGGTGCCCAGGAGGGACCAAACAGTGAACCCAAGCCAGATGCTGCTAGTGCTGGGCCTGGGGCCACTAGCAAGAGGTACAGGATACATGGAGGCCAGATGCTACTTGTTTGAGAGATTTTTAGGAAAGTCTGAAGCATGAACCAAGACAGGCCATTTATATGGAAAAACCACTGGAAGCAGCTTGGATAGGCCCACAAGTTAGGTGGGGTGAGGTCTCAGGGTATCATCAGGGTGGGGCCAAAAGAGATAGGCAAGAAGATGGAGACTTAGATATGGCGCCTGCCTGCCAGCTCTGTGCGGCAGGACTCTGAAAAGGAAAAATGGCCTCTGCCAGCAATTCCGTTTGGAGAAAGCTATCCCTCTGGCTTTTGCCCTGATGCCCGACAATCCAGTTCTTCCCCATAAATCCATGGTGCCTTTTGAGCTGCTGCCTCAGTGCTAGATCTCAGAGAGAGTGAGTCTGAGGAAGTCTGTGCATGGGCCCTTTAACAGGGATGCCTAGGACACCAGAAGCCCCTCATCTCACTCAGCCACAAGCCCCACTGCTTTTTACAGCCATAAGTTATGGGGACTTTTCTGTCTGGAACTGGAATCCTGGGATGGTGGCCTTGTTTGGGCCTCGGGCCCCTTGCTCCTCAAGAGGGACCTCCACAGCTGAGATTTCCCTCCCAATTTTTATCTGCCACACGGCGATGTGGGACCATCCCATCTTACATCTCTGCCCCTCCTGCCAGTCTCCATGTGGCTTCTTTATGCGCTTAGTTGTAGGACATTTGTTCAGCTAGATTTCAGATAGTTTTGAATGATAGTTGGTCTATAGTTTACTTGTAATTTTGAGGTGGTTGTAGGAGGAGGCACACGCCGCACTTACCTACGGTGCCATGTTGACTGGAGCCTAAGAATTTCTCCAGCTGCCACGGAGCACAGCCCCAAGGTGCTCCCCATCTCTAAAATGCTACAGAAGCAGCAAATGCCAACAAAATGTAGAACAGTATTATGAATTTCTTGAGTACAGAGGTTATTGATTTTCTTTTCGATATTCCTAATTGCATAATATCTGGCCTATAATAGGTTGTTAATAAGTATTGTTGTCTGTCTAGCTGGCTTGCTGGATAGATAGATAGATACATTAATAAATCGTGTGCTTATGTTCCTGCTTATGAATAGAAGGTTATTTTAAGTTACCATTCAGTAACTGGGTGGTCATACAAGTAGACTGTGGTAACTAATCTAGATGCCATGTTTGGTTGTATTAAAAACTGATTCAGCCCTGGCTGGTGTGACTCAGTGGATTGAGTACCAGACTGCAAACCAAAGGGTCACTAGTTTGATTCCCAGTCAGGGCACATGCCTGGGTTGTGGGCCATTTGAGGTCCCCAGTAGGGGGCATTTGAGAGGCAACCACACATTGATGTTTCTCTCCTTCTCTTTCTCCCTCTCTTCCCCTCTCTCTAAAAATAAATAAATAAAATCTTCAAAAAAAACCCCACCCCGATTCAGCTTGCTATATTTTTCAACAATTTACCAGACTGATAGATTACCACAAAATAAATGGCGAATATCATTGAGAAATTTTATGTAATCCTGATTCTTTGTCCTAAATATTATCAGAATGCTCTCTAGGGTTTAACAAATGACATGATCTCTACAAACCTTAATGTTTAGATTTCTTTTTTTAAGTATATTTATTGATTATGCTATTACAATTGTCCCAATTTTTTTCTCTCCTTTATCCCCTCTCTGCCCTGCATCCCCCCTTCCAAAACCCCCTCCCCCTTAGTTCATGTCTATGGGTTGTACATATAAGTTCTTTGGCTTCTCTATTTCCTATACTATTCTTAACCTCCCCCTGTCTATTTTCTACCTACCAACTATGCTTCTTACTCCCTGTACCTTTTCCCCCATTCTCCCTCTCCCCCCTCCCCACTGATAACCCTCTGTGTGATCTCCATTTCTGTAATTCTGCTCCTGTTTTAGTTGTTTGCTTAGTTTTTGTTTTTTAGGTTGGTTGTTGATAGTTGGAAATTTGTTGTCGTTTTACTGTTCATAGTTTTTGATCTTTTTCTATTTCTTAGATAAGTCCCTTTAACATTTCATATAATAAGGGCTTGGTGATGGTGAACGCCTTTAAATTGACCTTATCTGGGAAGCACTTTATCTGCCCTTCCATTCTAAATGATAGCTTTGCTGGATAGAGTAATCTTGGATGTAGGTCCTTGCCTTTCATGACTTCAAATACTTCTTTCCAGCCCCTTCTTTCCTGTAAGGTTTCTTTTGAGAAATCAGCTGGTGGTCATACAGGAAGTCCTTTTAGGTAACGTTCTCCTTTTCTCTTGCTGCTTCTAAGATTCTCTCCTTAATTTTAATCTTGGGTAATGTAATGATGATGTGCCTTGGTGTGTTCCCCCTTGGGTCCAATTTCTTTGGGACTCTCTGAGCTTCCTGGACTTCCTGGAAGTCTATTTCCTTCACCAGATTAGGAAAGTTTAATTTTGTTTAATTAGGGATAAGGGGAGAAGAAAAGTCCCAAAACGTTTTGTGGGGCTCCTGTTGAACTGAAATGTCAGCCCCACTAGCACTGGCCTTCTTTTTCCCAACTCAGTAAGGCAACACTGCGGAGACGGAGGGCCACTGCCAAGCAACAGCGCCCCGTCTCAGACTTCACATCACCTCTCCTTTGGTCGTTCTTTCCCATGTCGCTCTCATTCTTGCTATCCATTTCACCATTATGTAAAATAAGACTTTCCTAGTGCTCAAAAACTAGATATTTGTTGACCAACTGTATTCATTCAGGGGTGTCCAAACTTTTGGCATCTCTGGGCTACACTGGAAGAAGAAGAATTGTCTTGGGCCACATATTAAATACATTGCAATAAAAAAATAATCTCATAATGTTTTAAGTAAATTTATGATTTTGTGTTGGGCTTCATTCATAGCCTCCTGGGCCGCATGCAGCCCACGGGCTGCGGGTTGACACCCCTGCATGTACTTTGTGCTGTGTGTATGCAAATGCACATGTCCTTGATGGTCATGTCATGTGCTGGCATGTGCTGGCCAGGGCAGAGTGCCAGGGTTGGGGGTGACAGCTTCTCCACACTCCTCACTCAAGGGTGGCTTGCTTGGTCATTTGATTCTGCTCATCACCACGCAGTCTGCTTGTTAGTGGGGGAATGGTGATTTTGTGTTCTTCAGTTTTATTTTCTTCATGATTCTCCTCCCTTGTGCAAATAGATATATAGATGAAAGGAAGGACAGGTTGAATACTATAATAAGCATGATGCTGTTTTCCATCAGAATTTCTCACATCAAATTCAGCTTGGTGCATTGCTGAGGTTTTCTTATTTTGCGTGATTGTTTTAATGATGTGGATAAAAATAGAAAATATGAATTGCTAAAATGTGGTGGGTATATTTTCGAGTTTGCCTATGAGTTATATGAGTGTGTAGTTTTTGTTGATAAGACTGTTTTCTCTTCTTCTCTTTTGCCCTATTCAAAATCACATATTAAACAGGAATGCTCTTCTAGTGTTTGTACTGTGATACGCCTGATCAATTTTATACGAGAAGAAAAGCAAATTGGGGCAGAACAGTTTCTACTAACAAGTGAGGCCAAAGTTATTCATATTCTCTTCTTTTTATTTTAACTCATTAATTAAGTTTTCAAAAAGGTTTTAAGTACCAATCAAATATGTCAGTGATTTTCCTTTATAGCTGAGGGTCTAGCACATGTTACAATACAGCTCTCTTTTCTGCCGAAATAAAAATTGAAATCCAGCCCTGGCTGGGGTGGCTCAGTGGACTGAGTGCCAGCCTCTGAAACAAAGGGTCGCTGGTTTGATTTCCAGTCGGGGCACATGCCTGGCTTGCAGGCCAGGTCCCCTGTGCGGGGCACACCATAGGCAACCACACACTGATGTTTCTCTCCCTCTTTCTCCCTTCTCCTCTCTCTAAAAATAAATTTAAAAAAAAGTAAATAAGTAAAATAAATAAAATCTTTAAAAAATGAAATCTTCCTCAGAACCAATTAGAGAAATGGTTTATTATTCAAGATGAAGAGCATACATTTTTAATTCACTATAGGTAAAGTTACACTTTATTTTTATTACCTAGGATTGGTACAGACTGTTAAGCCACAGACTCAGACAGGCAAATGACATAATTTTACTTTTCTAAAGCTTGCTTAACTTCTACTGCAATCTGTGACTGAGTTGAATAATATTCCCTGACCCCAAACCCAAATTCATGTCCACCTGGAATCTGTGAATGTGGCCTTACTTGAAAATAGGGTCTTTGCAGGTATAATCAAGTTAAGATAAGGTCATACTGGATGAGGGGGACCCTAACAAGAACAGGGAGAGGCTGACACAGGCACATGGGGAGAGATGTGAAGGCAGAGACAGGGATTGGAGAGATGCTCTTAAAAGTCAAGGAAAGACAAGGATACCTGGCAACCACCTGAAGCTGGATGAAGCAAGGGAAGATTCTTTCCTATTTGTTATGATAGCCCTAGGAAGTAAATGTATAGCCCCATTTTAAAGTGGAATAGCAGAAAAATTAACCTCTTATATATTTATTTGGTGAATCTCTCCATTTTCTCTGAGGTGGCCCTAAGTAGCAGCAAGTTGTGTGTTGAGGTGGGGACCATCAGGCCCTTAACACTCTGAGCTGTCTCCTGGTTGGCCCGGTCTGATGTCAGTGCTCCTCTCTGGTTGCTGCGGAGATGACCTTTGCTCCCACCAATGTGGCCCCTTCTGAGCTGACATTTTCTCCACTATTTCCAGGCTGCTCTTTTATTTTTTATTTTATTTTTCACCCCCAGTTTACATTCAGTACCATTCCGCACCAGTTCAGGTGTATAGCACAGTGGCTGGAGCCCACGCACTCTACAGAGCGGCCACCGCTGCACCAATCACCCACCTGGATCCAGACCCAGTTATCTCGGCCTTATTGACTATGTTCCCCATGCTGCCAACTGCTTCTGTGGGGCTGTTCTGCAGCTACCAGCTTGTGCTGCTTAATCCCTTCACCCTTTTCACTCAATCCATAACCCCCCTCCCTCCTGACAGCTGTCAGTCTGTTCTGTGTATTTGTGAGTCTGTTTCTATTTTGTTTGTTTATTTTGTTCATTAGATTCCACATATAAGTGAAATCACATTCTAGGCCACTCTTGAGTGACCAGGAGTTAATGATACTGTTGTCTTCATGCGTGCCAGGCTGTGGTTTTTGTAGATGTATTCTGCAACCATTTCTTCTGTGGAATATTGGCACCTTCCAGGACTTCAGCAGGACAATAGATTGCAAGCCTCCTCTATTCTTGGGCCCCACAAACCTATCTAGGGGTGTTTCCACTTCTCTAAGACTGGCCCAAGGAATGACTTAGAGTTCATTACTGATGCATGTTCCCATTATTTCTTCTCTGACTCTTCCCGCCACTCAGACTGGGGAATATCTTTCAAGCCTTGTTCTAGTGTTGGGAATGGACACATTTTTGCTCATTCACCACTCACCCTGCTGTGTCTGAGATCTATTGTCTACGTCTTGATTGTTATTTTGTTCTCCTAACAGCCTAATTAGTGATTCTCAGCTGGAGGTAATTTTGGTCCTTTGGGGTCATTTAGCATGTCTGGAGATATTTGGTTGTCACAGCTGGGGAGCACTGTCTGGAGATGCTACAGGCACCTAGGGAGTAGAAGCCAAGGATGCTGCTCAATGCACAGGGCAGCCCTCATTCTTCCCACTTCCTCTTTCACATCAACCAATTATTTACATTAAAATATAATCCAAAGCGTTAACAGTTATTAGGACTTGCTAATTGGCTATCTAACAAAACCCCCTAATTCTGGAGGGGGAAAAACAACTTTGGAGCCTCAACTTCCTTGATTGACTCTCTCGAATGCTCAGATATTTTGGGCAAATGCATATTTTAGTCAGTTCATTCCAGGCTGTAAAGAACAGTGGGCTGAGAGCATGTAAACATGGATTCCAGTATTGCTTCTCTTACCAGCTGCTTGAACAGCACCTTCACTTCTCTGAGCCTTAGTTTTCTTATGTGTTGGAGATTTGAACTAGATTATCCCTGAAATTCCTTTCACTGAGTTTTTTTCCCCCTGTAATTAGGGCCAGATTGTGAACAGAAATAATTTTTCACATACAGAATCTTAATGGTATGAATATCAAATCATTTCTTTCATGCCATTCTTTGGAAATAGTGGAGATTGCTAGTTGTCCAACATAATTTGTTCTCTTATTCTTCCATGTACCCATAAATTAGAGTAAAACCATAAGCAGCTATAATAAAGGGACCTACCAATATAGCGACTTGAAAAAGATAACACTAGACCACATTTCCCATAGTCCCTTGCATTTGGGTGTGATTGAGTTCTCACTACAGAATGTGAGGAGAAGTGAGGTGTCCACTGTCTCTCTGGGGCTGGTCTTGAAGGCAGTGGGTGTGCCTCTTTCATACTGTCCCCTTCTTCCAGCTGGAAACCCTGGTGGCCCAGATGCAGTCATGCAGGTGACAGTGGTGCCCCAGGGGTGGAGGAACAGCTGCATGGAAGGGATCTGGAACCTCGCAGGATGGGCTGGTGCAGAACTGCTCCACCTCATTGAATTGCTATCTTCAGAGCTGTTTGATGAGAGACACAAAGCTTTTTTTTTCTTAAAGTCCTTGTATTGTTAGGTGTTTTAATTATAGCAGCATAGGCTTTACGTGATAAGTAGAGGAATTCTTCACATGACGACAAAAACAGCAAATTGCCAAAAACAAGTGTGTTTTGTTATTCTTCATGTGAGGTGCTAGTGTTGACTCTTAACACCTCATTGCTAAAATAAAAGTGAAATATTTGAAAGCAAGATGAAAGTACAGACAAGATTAGGTCCATCTGCTTCGTAATCTCGTTTTCTCACCGGACTGTACCATTTTCTTTTGTAAGTTCTGGGTTAAGTAACAATTCTTATGATCCACTTTTGAGCTGGCCCTTTTTGTTTTAGGCATGACCTCTGCTGTCAGGTAATTATGAGTTTCTTTATTGCAATTGCTTAAATTTTAGACTTTGTGTATTACATTTCTTACTCTATTATTCCTATTATAGCTCTTTCTCTTCCTGGTCTAATTGCATTCTGGAAGGAGGGGCCGGCACATGGCTGCCTTCCCGCTTGTTTAAGCACTCTGGCCTTTCACAGCCATTGGAAAAACACCTGGAAAAGTCTTCTTCCCTTTGTGCTGCAGGAAGGTAGAAGCAGCGGGAGAGGGAAATGGTGGTTTAGATCATCTTGGCTTTTATTGAAAAGGCAACTTCATCTCACCAGTGTTCTGTTAAAAGAATTACTACTTTTTAGCAAATGTTCTCTCTGGCTATTTTTATTGCTCATCTGTAAGTTACAAGAGTAGTAATCATTAATTATTAACTATTATGCCTGATATTAACCTAATTCTAACTCTGAACCGTTTTCATGTTAAATGAAAATTTCATTTAACCATGCAAATAAAAACTGTTTCATGGGGAGAGATGTTAATTTTAAGATCATGAATAAGAGAGAGACTATAAATTAAATATTCAATTTTGTATATGTTTCAATGTGGACAACTAGGTTAATCTTTCTCCTATTATTTTTTTCTGTCTTAAAAGGTAAGGTTGATTAACAGAACTGTGATTTGGATGGAAATGGTTTTGATCATCTTGTCAACTTTTTCTTCTATGTTTCCTTAAGAAAGCCTATATACTCAGCAGAGGACAGCTTACAATATGGTTGCTATTTGAAATTAAAATTCACCCTAGGTGACTTAGGAGATTTGGGTTAGAATGTTAGTTCAATGACGTTAGAAAAAATAAACCTGGAGTATAACTCCCCGTAATCATTTAAAATTGGTCCTTTAGTAAAAAAAAAAAACAAAACCCCCAAAATAACTTGTTTGCAAGTTTTAATTTTGATATCAGTTCATGTGGGCCTACATAATAGATTTTTATTCTTCAAGTGACAAAATGCGAGGTTAAATCCATCCTCGCTTGCTGTGACTTCTTTTGGATTTGAGTCAGAGGACTCACCTTTCTTCTGATGAGTCAGAAGACTAGGCAGCTGCGGACGGTTTCCCAGGAAGAAAATCCCCAGTAGGGAACTTTGGGAGTTGTTGCGTTTGCTCTGAATGCTCTCTGTGTTTTGATACAGTGAGCAAGGAATGTTGATGAGACATGAGGCAGAACAGCTTGTTCCTCCACAGCTATTGTGACTTCGCAATGCTGGCAGTAGTGACAGAGAGAGGGAGAGAGAGAGAGAGAGAGAGAGAGAGAAAGTTTAGTGTGTTATCTATGCAAACATATGGGAAGAATTGTTCCCTAGAAGAAGGCTAGGGAACAATTAGGCTATTCTGGGTATCAAGAACCCTATTGCCTAGGAACTTTAATTCTGGTTCATGAATGCATAGTACTTGGAGTTCTACATTGCTAGATGTCTTTTTGTCTCTGGGGGCGTTAATTGGAACAAATGGTGTTGTTAATGAAATAAAACTCAAATTGTGTTCAGCAATTAAATTTCAGTACAAGGAAGATGACTTAGAAGAAGAGATACCACAAAGGATTCAGACTGTGATTATGAAAACCAAATTAGTTAAAACATACTCATGCTACTTTAGACATTAATAAATACAAATTATCCTGAAGAAATGTAAAAAATTAACAATGCTGGTTGGTTATATACTAGGGGCACTGGTGGGCGTTTTAGAAGAATGTGGACTCTAAGCTTGAGTTTTATGACTTATTGTTGCTGGTTTTCACAGAAGTGTTAGTGTGCCAGCATTGAGCTAAAGTTTTAAGACACGTGGTAAATTTCCATTGGCCTCTGTTACTGTCCTTCTGCCATCTTCCAGAGAAGCATGCCATAGGTAGGCATGGCTCCTTTTGCCTGGGTCCTAGAATCCGAGATACGAGGAGCCAATCTGAACATGGACCAGGCTGAGCCTAACTGAGCCCAGTCAACCGACTGCTGACCAGCAGACCTACGAGAGAAAAATAAATGTTGTAAACCTTTGAAATTTGGTGGTTGTTTGTTATGCAGCAAAACCTGACTGACACATCTTTATTCGAGGTCTCTAATTTTAGGCTGTTGGTATGTGAGAACAGAGTGTATCTGATGCAGATCCTGCATTCTGCCTCGGAACCCCTCAGCAGGCTGATTTCCCGGAGGTGCCGTCGGTGGTTTGACAGGGATACACGGCCACTGTCTGAGGTTGCTGTGGTGTAGTCATGCCTACTGGCTGCCACTCAGAGTTCCTGACTCCTCTCATCACTTTCAGGCTTGAGAGAAATCTCACAGTACTACCTGTGGTGTCTGGCATTGTCAGTGGCCACCGAAAGAGCTGGGTAGCACATCCCTGAAGTGTGGTGTGCTAATCCCCATGGAGCAAACTCTGACCAATGGGAAACTGAAGATGGGAGGGAGAAAGTAAATAGCCCTGCCCCCTTCCTCCTCTTTCCCATGGGCCATTCCAACCACACAGCCCGTAGCTCATCTGAGGAAGTCCTGTGTGGCCAAACAGACCCTCCTGCTGAGGCATCTGCTATGTCTTTTATGACTCACTAAGAAGCAGTAGCCAACGGGGTAACAGGTTGTCTCGCATGACTTTCTATCCTTCCTTACCTCATTTCTCCGTCTTCTTTGGTTTCACTGCCCTGGTTTTACATCTTAAAACACCAGCCTTATCCTGATTCAGGCTCTGCTTACTAGAGGACCCAAGCCAAGACCTAGACCTAGAACATCCTGGCAAGATGGATATGATAAGAATGGGGGTTATGATCGTGTTGACCAATGCCTGTTGATGACCATTTACTGTGTATCAAGCCATATGCTGAATGCTTTGAGTTTATTTTATTTAATATTCACTATAACTCATAAACTGGATAATAGTATTACTTCATTTTATAAAGGAGGAAGTGAAAGCTGAAAGAAGTTTGATTATTTGGCCAAGATCACATAGCAAGTAGTAGAGCCAGAATATACATCTAGATATTTCAGATGTCATATTTCCTGAATTAAGCCACTAAGTAACACAAACAAACTGCAGAGTAGGTAGAGGGGGCCACGCAGCCATGCCTGCTGTGCTGCGGGCTACTCCAGGGTGCCTAGTGCGGTGCGCCGCACTGAGTGTGCGTGCGGGGTGTGACTTGATGATTTTATAAATAGTTTATTGTTTCCACTGCTAATAATATTCTGGCAAATCTAGAGTTATTCTACATAGCATTTATGAATTGTCAGTTTTTAAAAATTAGATGAAAAGAGCCGTATTTAAAAATAAAACACAATCTAAATCAGAAAACTGCTTAGAATTTTATAGGGCTAGAGAGACTATAAAAATTATCTTTACATATTGTTTGAAAATATATTTATTTGAACCTGATGTATTTGGGATAAAAGGATACTTATTATAGTAGGAATACTTAAATAAAAAACCCTCCTATTGCTTCATGGAGGCAGCCCATTGTAATAGAATAATAGCGGACTAAATGTAAATGGACCTGCCTTCTACCCCTGAATTTTTCACCAACAAGCATGTGATTTGGAGAAATTCAGTCTGGGCTTCAGCTTCAGATGCATCACCTGTAAAATGCAAAATCATTGAAGACTATTTCCAGCTCTGACTGACATCTGTGATTTTCCTGAGGTTACTGGGGAACATATATCCACATGGCGCGTGAAGAGAGAGTGGCAGCCACCCTTTGATGATATATGACGCTCGTCCCTCCTGTGTTTCTCCGTTTGGAAGATGACTTGTTCTTTAAGTTTCAGTTCAACTTTGTGTGTGTGGACCATTCCTGACTCTGTTAGACAATGTTCTACTTTTTCCTCCTGAATAACTTTACATACCTCTACTGAAATTCTTACTCCATCATTATGTGATCATTTGTATATGTATCTCTCTCTCACTGAACTGTGGGCATTTTCAAAACCACACCTAAACGATCTTTTTATTTCTTTGTTCTTTCTTTGTTTCTAATGTCTTTTGTGTTCATCGACTCTAATGAGGTGCCAGAACTTTGTGGGCAGTTTTTGTGATCATTAAATTCTACTTTTCTTCTCTGAAGATACACTAGCTCGTGCACACAAGGAGACGTGTACAAGACTGTTCACCGTAGCATTGTTTGCAATAATGGAAAACCGGAGTTGCTCATATTTGTCTGTAAGTAGAGGGATAGCTAAAAGTCTTATCTTCTTTCTTTTCTTTTTCCTCTTCTACTCTTTCATCCTCTACTACTACTGCACTATTACTGCCTCCTCTACCACGGGTGCTACAACCACCATAACTGCTGACACGTCCACCACCACAAAACACAATTTTGACATCACCACCACCACCATCAACAATTACATACAAAGAGCTTTTGTATTGGGGAAGGGAGTAGGGAGACAGTATAGTAGATGGTGGTAAAGAAACTTTTAAAAACATATTCTTTTCCATGGTTATCGATTTTATTTGTTCTCTTTGTAAAATCTTTACCAAGTTTAAATTCTTGAAAGTATTGTCTCATGCTTTCTTCTATATACTTTATGGTCCTTGCATTTATGTGAAGGTCTGTGTTACATCTCACATTAGCTTTTGTGCATGGTTTGAGGTAGGAGTTGAGGTTAATTTTTTTTTTCCTACATGGATATCCAATCAGCCTAGTACTGTTTGCAAAAAGATTTTTGGGGGTGCTTGGCTGATAATCAATTGACCACGTGGGCGTGGGTGTGTTTCTAAACTGTCTGTTCTGTTTGTCCCTGTTATCCGTAAGCCAGGAGCACACTGTGTTGGTAGCATTCAGATGGTGTAAGTCCTCCAACTTTGTTCTTTTACAGTACTATTTGTACAGTCTAGGTCATTTGCATTTCCATTTCCATGTACATTTTGGGATCAATTTCTGCTTCACAAAAGACTGCTGAACTCTGATAGGGTTTGTATTGATCTATTTGGAGAGAATGGATAACATTGGTGTTGAAAATTCAAATCTGTGCACGTTATATCTCTCCATGAAATCTTTAACTTTTATCCGAAGTGTTTAGTAGTTTTAAGTATTGAAGTCTCACATAGCTTTTATTAAAGTTGTTCTTAGGTATTTTACATTTGTTGATGCTATTGTATATGAACTGCTTTCTAAGTTTTTACTTTTTGTTTGTTGCAAATGTAGAAATACATTGTCCTTTTCCATTGCCCCTTCCATGAACCTCCCCATACCTTCCTCATCCCTATGTAATTGTAGGTTTAAATGGTGGGAAAAGACACTATACCAGGCCTTTGTGAGGCCCAGGCACTCTTGTGTTGGGGTGATTGTATTTTTCCCTTGCCTTGGCCACCTTCCTCATGTGTCTGTGATGTTCAGTACTTTGCTGAATACACAAGGAGGACCCGTTGTAGCACTATTTGGTTTTCTTTTTTGACATTTTCTCTTCTCTGGTATTCTGCAACAAACTCTTGCTGCCTTGATATCACTGGACCATCAGCACTGTCTCTCCAATTCAGGGTGTCTCTGGAGCTTTGCCTAGGATCCTTCTCCCTAGAAACTCTCAGAGCTCTAGGATAGTCCAGTCTAGGACTTGCCTCGCTCCAAACCCCGACTCCATCTCTAGGAATCCTTATTTTTCATTGCCTGGTGTCCAGTGACTTTCAAACCATTGCTTTATATATATATATTTTTGTGTATTTTGTTTGTTTCAGGCAGGAAGATAAATTCACTCCATTCTGGCCAGAAGGAGACGTATATTAATTTATTTTTTGACTGTCTCTGAGCAGTGTGAGTCTGGTGCACACAGGTGTGGCATTTATGCGAGCGTGTATCCTCTTTACAGGTAAGTACATTGGTTTGATGCTTTTCATCAATTTTTAAAAATTCTTGTCATCATGCTCTCAAATATTTCTTACTCATTTTATATCCCTCGCAGATTCAATTAAATGTTCAGTATTGTCCCACAGATCATGGATTTTCTGTGCCAATTTTGCCGCTATTTTTTTTCCTTTTAAATTCACCTGGCATAATGGCATTTCTTTAAGTCTACTGCTTTCTTTTCTATGGTATTAATAGTCTACTGTTAAGGTCATAAATGTATTTTTTATTGTTGATATTATATTTTTAATTTCTGGCATTTCAGTTTGACACCTTTTTATAATTTCTCTTTCTCTGCTGAAATTCTCCATCAATCCATGCATGTTGCCCAAGTTTTCCACAAAATTCTGACATAGTTATAATGATGGTAAAATTATTTTCTGAAAATTTTAACATCTGGGTTTTCTAGAGTCTCATTCTCTTAATTATTTTCTCATTTGATTGCTGGTCACGTTTGCTCTCTTCTTTGTGTGGCTTGTATTTTCTTTTATTGTATGTTACCATTGTGGGTAAAAAATTAAGTACAGATTGAAGTAATTAATAGTTACTTGAGAAAAGGGCACACCCTTTCTCTGTCAATCCTATTTGGGGAAGATTAAGTGAATCTAATGTATATTTGATGTGTGTGGGTATTGTTTCAACTTTAGTTAGACTTAGTTTACTACTGACTTCAAATATTTGGAGGATAGAATCAGGACTTTCCCATCATTAGGGCTTGTAATCTGAGGACTGGCAAGATTTTAGAGATCTCTTTATGCTTCCGGTCTATTTGGGTTGCTAGAGAATTCCCTTTGTTTTCCTCATCCTGACTTGACTCACTGCAGGAGGTCTTTCTTCATCTTGAGGCTCAGTCTCCAGCCCTTGGCACCTCGTTCTTGTATTTATCGCAAGTCCATGGTGCCTTGAGGAAGTCCACTCCGCTCTCCTGTCTCATTTCTGGCCTCGGGGGCAACTGTCTTGACCCAGGTGAAAGCCCAGACTTTCTCAGATGATTTCTTCCCGTTCTTCTCTTCCTTGACCCTGGCCTTCGCCGGGATGTCCTCAAATGCTGCAGAGATCTCGCTCTTACATTTTCTGACTCCTCCCCAATCTTGAGTGCAGCATGTTTTTGTATTCGATGAAGACCTATGGTAAAGCGCTGGCAGATAAATGCGGCCTCACTCTGTGGATGGGGCTTCTCGGGATTCCAGCAGGTCAAGCCAGTCCGTTCACGGATGGTCGTTCTTTAAGATTCATATAGTTTATTCCTTCTCCCCTCTACGGTGCGTTCTGTCTCCTGCTATACTTTACCAGGGATGAAATAATTCACTGGTCTCATCTTTCTCAGAATGGGATCATAACTTTTAGATTTTAATTTAGCTTGATGTGTGTTCTTAGCTCTCTTGATGGGTTAAAAAATACAACGATTCTTATGAATTATTTGTCTTTTCCCCTAGTCAGGTATGAGCAATCATCTCCATAATTTCTAAATTCCAAATTTCTTGAATAATTAAAATAATTAAAGTCAGAAGAAGGGTTTTTTAGGCAGCGTTCCACCTTTTACTGTCTGCGTAGCCTTGGATAAACTGCTTCCCTGAACCTGCCTTGCCCACCTCACTAGGTAGCCTTCGAGCTCCATGTGGGCGGCAGTCAGGCCTGTATTTGATCATCACGGCACATTCCATGCCTAGCAAAGTATCTAGTGCACTAGGCGCTGAGTGGATAGGTGAATCAATGAAAGAAATTTGAAGGGGAAAATTGGGTCCAATTTTATACATTTTGATAAGTTCTCATTTTTATAAAATTACTTGAGTTTTTAAAATAAGTTTAAAGATTGGAATATGTCTGTTAAACAAGAGTCCATAGAACTGTGTAGATCTGCAGATATATTCAAGTCTGATATAACAAATCAGTTTAGAAGATGGATAAAAGATGGGCGTTTACATGTTTATTAGGAAACCTGAATAGGAAGCTCATATTCCCATGGGAAAACCTTGGCTGAGAAGGAAAGCTGAGGCTACGTGTCCACGTTCTGCACTGGAAAGACGGGGGTGATGCCTGGCTCAATGCCAGATGCCTGCCTTCACAGCGCTAATTGTCACACTGAGGGGCAGAGCAACAGGCGGGACCCTTGGGTTCGGACCGGAGCCCCGGGACGGGGACTGAGAGAGCGTGTGCCTACCGTATCAAAGTGCAGTTAGTGGTGATGCGAGATGGGGGAGCAAAGATCCTCACACATCGTGTGTGTGTCTATACAACGTATGTGCTCTTTTCGCTGGTCCTCAGAGGCACTGATTATCGAAACTTTTTCAGGAGTTAGCTAAGCCACTCCACTGTATGGCTGCCTCACATTCACTCTGTTTGGACAGGTGGTCTGTGAGGGCTTTGAAATAACACTAGTCCCCTCATGCAAGAGGCGTGAGCAAATCTAAGTTCCTGGTATGACTTCCCCAACAGCCCTTGTGATCAACAGTTTCCCTGCCTGCTAGGGCCTTCACCTGTGCCCCCTTTAGAGAAGACCCACGTGGAACTCCCAAAACTCTAAGTCTTTTTGTTTGAACTGACCAACCTGGCCTTATCCTGGGAACCCCAAGGCACTTCACCCACAGACCCTAATAAAGGCATGTGCCCCAGATCCTATAGCTCTTTCTCTGCTTACACCGTGCCTTGACCTCCCCCAAGGCCTGTTGTGTGCTTCCTCTCCGACTTCTGTGTCATAAACGTCTGCATTCCGACATCTGTCGTGGGCCATTGTTGAACTGCGGCTCGCTATCCGGCACCAGGTGCTCCACGCAACACGTGTTAATTTGACAGTCATAACATGCTTTGAGTCAACAAAAATAACCAACATTTATTGCATACTGTTAATGCGCCACTCTGTTCCAGGTTCTTAACAAAAGGTAATTAATTCTTTACTTCTAAAAATATTCCCTTCATAAAAACTTTTAGTCTTGTATACTATAACAATCAGTTTTAGAGTCCCACATAAATAAAATAGCCTCATTAGAAGTCATATTGAAGTAAAAAATTAATTAAATGAATTCCTATGGTAACACTAGGAGACTGGTACAATTCTGGTCCTAATTTCTCAGATGAGGAAGCTGAGACGCATAGTTAAGAAACTTGCTGGCATCGCGCAGCTGGTGAAAGATAGAGCTGGGCTTGGAAGCCAGGTCGTCGGCGTCTGGACCTTGTGCTCATGGCATCTGTGCTATGTTGCCTCCCGAGAAAGCATCTTAGTGCTTTCCTTGTTTTCTGTATTGTTACTGTTATTATTATTTAACACCTCGTTGGTGGATACTGGCTGTGAACTTGTATTTGTCGGACTTCTGTAGTCTTTGTTCCTTTCCAAGCTTAAACGCCTGCCCTCTTTATTGTCAGCTAAGCTCAGCCAGGGCTTTTTATTGCCATCGAAATGAAAGCGGAATCAACAAAACATCTGTTGCATTGCTGCTGCTAGAATGACTTTATTTTAGAACTACCACCCTTTTCCCCCCTGAAAAGTAGCCACAGCTGTTTGAACTGAAGACACCTGAAAGTGTCAGGAAAGGTGCTGGGCAGCGGCGGTGCTGGCAGCCCCAGCAGTGCTGACTGTCGTGAAGACAGGTGAGTCCGTGAACGAGGTAGAGAGATTCAGCGATGGCAGGGGAACTCTCAGATCTCACCGGCGTATTTATTCTAAAACTATTTATTGAACATACATCTAGGTGCCGGAAGAATGGTGGGGGACACTAAGAAACAGCTCTAGCCCTGGTGCGCCTTAGAGTGTAGTGAAGGAAGATCAACAGCTCATGAATAATAATAGCAAACACTGGTGTAGAATACTATGTGCCCGATACTTTTCCTAGTGCTTTACTTTCATTATCTCGCATATCCTACCAGACAGTCCTTGGAGGCGGATCTCCAGTTTGCAGATGAAGAAACGGAGACACAGAAGGTTAAGAAATTTGCTCAAGATCCTGCAGGTAGTAAGCGACAGAGCTGACATTTGAACTCAGGAAAACTGGTTCCAGAATCTGGCACCTAAACACTATCCTAGTCTAGTAACAAATAAGCCAGTGGACAGTTGTGAGAACAGCTGCAGAGGCAATGAGAGGATGAGGAGGGGCTGGAGCTGGTCTGGAAAGTCTGGAACCCTGTCTGATGAAGTGATGAAAGAACCAGCCAGGTGATGGTGTGTGCACATGTGTGTGCACGTGCGCGTGTGTCCGTGCGTCCATGCATCCGTGTGTGTGTGTGTGTGTGTGTGTGTGATAGAGTGGGGTGGGTGGCAGAGCAGCTGGAGAAGCACCCCAGGCAGGGGCCAAGCTCACTGATAGTACTTGTTGAGAAACACACCTATGTAAATGTCTTCAAAGTAAATGGCAACTCGTGGTTCTTTTGGTGAAAATTCACTTCATACAACTTTCAGATCCTATTTAATTGCATAATTAGTAGATGATTTTGTGTTTTTATATGACTTTAAGCCAACTTAAGCACATGTCTGTGGAGTTTCCTGCTTTTTAGGCAGTGGATGTTAAGCAGGAGAGGCTTGGGAATTCTGGAAAGCCAAGTTCCTATCCCAGCTTCTTAGTCATGGTCGTGTCTCAGTGGTTTGGTGTTGTGTTCTGGAAGGGCACTAAAAGTACATAAATATAAATGTTACCTCGAATCAGTACAGACATCCACATCTCTGAAGGCTTTCTCTGCTTGCAGCTGCCTGATAACGACCAGACCCCTCCAGCGGGACAGTCAGGGTAGTTTTGAGCCCCATCCCTGAGTCGATGAGCCCTCAAAGGGCAGGCTACAGTGCGCTATGTGCAAAGGAAAAAGGAGGTTTGGAGGACTGTGGATTCAAGCACTACAAAGAAATTAAGTGAGAATGGAAAGGAAGAGGGAAAGCTGAAGTACTAATACTGCTTTTCTGCCAACTTGGTTTTGTTATAACATTAAAAAAAGATTAGCTAAGAATCAAGTGAAAATAAGATTTTAGCAAGCTTTTAGCAGTTTCTCAAGTGACACGTGGTGTTTAGTGTTCCTAATGAATTGTGCTAGGAACATTTTTACACTTTTGGACATCTGGGGTGTGGTAAATGTGTTCCTAAGTATTAGATATATTTACAAGAAAATATGCCTGTATTAATTTATTTGGTACCAGGTTCTGTCTAGTTTTTATTTAATCAGGGTTTTGGATTACATATGGCTTTCTTTCTTCTCCCCAATCATCCTCATTAATCAAGTGCTGACTGTACTAGGTCTCTGCACTTGAGTGGATATACCAGATCTCTTTGAACCTTGGTTTTCTGATTGATAAAAATGGGGCCAACACCCTTATCACTCAAGGTATTTGTAAGTATGACATAACATAATATGTAGCAAAGTGACTTGTGTGATGTCTGGTACAGGATGGATGTCAAAATTATTGTCCTTTTTTCCTCCTCCTTTTCCTTCCTTCTTTCTAATCAAATTCTATAATTCCATTTTCTTTGATTCTTGAACTATGCATCAAAATATTTGACTGTACTTTTAGTCAAAAAGTTGTTTTAGTTTTTGCCTGTCCAAAAGAAGTTTGTGGTTCTAGCTCTCTGCCCCTGTAAACCTGGGAACGATTTCTATAAATACAGCTTAACTAAATTTGTAGGCTTCCAGCTGAGTTAGCAGAATCCAGGCTGCTGAGTGGATGAACTTCTATTAGCACAATGATATTTGATCACGTAGCTGTAGCTCTGGGGAGAAGAGACTGAGCCAATATTTATGAGGTGGGACTGTGATTTGAACTTTAAAACTAGTTCTCCTGGAGGATTTAGATTGTTCTTTCCATTTCCTTGGAAAAATGAGTGGTCATGTGTGATAGACTAAATAATACCCCTTCCTCCCCCAAGATGTCCTTGTCTTAATGCCTGGAACCTGTGAATATGTTAACTTACATATTTTATAAAAGAGACTTTGTAGATGTGGTTAAGCATTTTGAGTTGAAGAGATTGTCCTGGATTATCCAGTTAGGGCAATATGATCTTAAGGGGCTTTATAAGAAGGAGCGAGGAGTGTCCAAGTCAGAAAATGGTAGTGTGATGATGGAAGCCAAGAGAGAGGTTTGAAGGTGCTACACTGCCAGCTTTGAAGATGGAGGATGGGTCCGCGATCCAGGGGATGTGGGCAGCCGTTAGAAGCTGGGAAAGGTAGGAATTGGACCCTTCCCTAGTGATCCAGAAAAAGCTTCGCACTGCTGACACCTTGGCTTTAGGCTGTAAGACCCATTTTAGACTTCTGAACTATAGAATGGTACGAGTTTCTATTGTTTTGAGTAACTACGTTTGTAGTAATTTGGTACAGCAGCCATAGGAAAGAAATAGGCCATGGTTACCAAAGTAAAATATCTTACATTTTGAGACATTCTTTCTCCAAATAAGTTTGTATCCATCACTAAGGGTGGGAGGATGGTTTTACCTATAATGACTTGGTAGCTGGAGAAAGGACTTGGTAGCTGGAGAAAGGACTGGGTGAATGGAGGAGACCTGGGCCTTCTAACACTGGGAGGTGTGAAAGCTTTGAGATTTCCAGTGATGGTGGGGTTCCAGCTGGGATACAGCAAACAGCTTCATTCAAGGTACTGATTTACTGAGTTGGAAATTGGTTAGCATTTGTCTATTTCCTGTTGGGAATCTTTTTATTTTTTTTGATATATTTATTGATTATGCTATTACAGTTGTCCCATTTCCGCCCCTTCACTCAACTGCATCCTGCCCACCCCCTCCCTCCTACATTCCCCCCCTATAGTTCATGTCCATGGGTCATACTTATAAGTTCTTTGGCTTCTACATTTCCTACACTATTCTTACCCTCCCCCTGTCTATTTTCCACCTATCATTTATGCTATTTATTCTCTGTACCTTTCCCTCCTCTCTCCACCTCCCAATCCCCTATTGATAACCCTCCATATGATCTCCATTTCTGTGGTTCTGTTTCTGTTCTAGTTGTTGGCTTAGTTTGCTTTTGTTTTGGTTTTAGGTGTGGTTGTTTATAACTGTGTGTTTGCTGTCATTTTACTGTTCATATTTTTGATCTTCTTTTTCTTAGGTAAGTCCCTTTAACATTTCACATAACAAGGGCTTGGTGATGGTGAACGCCTTTAACTTGACCTTATCTGAGAAGCACTTTATCTGCCCTTTCATTCTAAATGATAGCTTTGCTGGATACAGTAATCTTGGATGTAGGCCCTTGCCTTTCATGACTTGGAATACTTCTTGCCAGTCCCTTCTTGCCTGTAAGGTCTCTTTGGAGAAATCAGCTGACAGTCTTATGGGAACCCCTTTGTAGGTAACTGTGTCCTTTTCTCTTGCTGCTTCTAAGATTCTCTCCTTCTGTTTCCATCTTGGGTAATGTAATCATGATGTGCCTTGGTGTGTTCCTCCTTGGGTCCAGCTTCTTTGGGACTCTCTGAGCTTCCTGGACTTCCTGGAAGTCTATTTCCTTTGCCAGACTGGGAAAGTTCTCCATTATTTGTTCAAATAAGTTTTCAATTTTTTGTTCTTCCTCTTCTCCTTCTGGCACCCCTATAATTCGGATGTTGGAACATTTCAAGATGTCTTGGAGGTTCCTAAGCCTCTCCTCATTTTTCCGAATTCTTGTTTCTTCATTCTTTTCTGGTTGGATGTTTCTTTCTTCCTTCTGGTCCACACCATTGATTTGAGTCCCAGTTTCCTTCGCATCACTATTGGTTCCCTGTACATTTTCCTTTGTCTCTCTTAGCATAGATTTCATTTTTCCATCTAGTTTTCGACCAAATTTAACCAATTCTGTGAGCGTCTTAATAACCAGTATTTTGAACTGTGCATCCGATAGGTTGGCTATCTCTTCCTTGCTTAGTTGTATTTTTTCTGGAGCTTTGAAGTGTTCTGTCATTTGGGCCATTTTTTTTTTTTGTCTTGGCGCGTCTGTTACTTTAAGGGGCGGAGCCTTAGGTGTTCCCCGGGGCGGGGTAACGCTGCTGCTGCGCTGTGACGCTGTATGTGGGGGAGGGGCTGAGAGGGAGCAATGGCGCACGCTCCACTCTCCAGCGGATTTCGATCTTTCACTCTGATACCCACAATCAAACTGGGCCCCTCTGGTGCTGGTTCCCGAGTGGGTGGGCTTGTGCACATCCTAGGCCCCTGTGGGTCTCTCCAACAACCTCTCCTGGGAGGCTGGGAGTCTCTCCTGCTGCTGCCGCAACCCCCAGGGGCGTTTTCAATCAGAGGTTTGAGGCTTTATTTCCCAGCGCTGAAGCTCTGGGTTGTGCGGTCTGCTTTCCTCCCCGCCGTTTGTTCTGTTTATCTGTGCGAGAGTGTGGGGCCCCGGGGTGCTCCCGCCACTCTGCCTGCCCCGTTCTCCGCCACTCTGAGTCTGGCCCTCTCGGTTTATCTGTGCGCGAATGTGGGGCCGCAGGGTCTGCTAGTGGTTAGACTGCCTGCCCCTTTCCTCGCCAATCTGGGTCCCGCCACAGCCACCGAGTCCCCTCTGCCCTGGTGCCCGTCTCCACCCCTCCTACCAGTCTGGATGTATGTTTCTTTTTTATCTACTTGGTGTCAGACTTCCTTGCCGTTCGATTTTCTGTTCTGGTTGTGCAAGGAGGCGCAGTGTGTCTACCTACACCGCAATCTTGGTTCTCTACTTGGGGAATCTTCATTAGCTTTTATTTTCAGCTCTATTTCTTTTTCCTGCTTTACAAATGTGAACAAGATTACACCCAGAAAGGGCAGTGAGTATTGAATGAGATGGTATCAATGTGTTTTGCTATGCTACTGAATTATTCCACATCTCCGTTCTCAAGTCCCACTTTTCTATAAAGCTCATTATGATTTCTCTCCCTCAGTAAATGTACAATAGGTGGCTGTTAGCAACCGGGTGCCTTGTAGGTAGGGCACCAGGGAGGGGTCATGGACAAAAATGTGGCAATAAATGGACAATGGGAGGTTCTTAATGAAGCTTTTTCTCTTTAGGTTTCCATCCAAATTTTGCTATAAAATGAGGGACCCACTTTAGGGCAGGTTCTGGGACATTGACTTCGAGCCAGATATCTGTGTGCACTTGGGAAGCAGGACTGGGCAGGAGAGTGGAACTGTGATACAGTTGCAACAGAGGCCTAAACTGATCCAACACGAAGCTCTGAAGCTTGAAAAGCCCTTCCAACATGTCCTGAATTGAGGTGAGGGGACTGAGCCTTTGTACCTCCACATTGACACGTCACTGGGTGTGTGGCTGCCCCAGGGGAGTTTGCTTGATTTGGGGGTGAGGCAGCTGTCTTCCCCTAATAGCTGTTCCATAGGGGGGACTCGGCTATGACCCACCTGGGCAGCCAGTGTATTCGGGCAGCCAGGTTGGTGAGTACCTCAGTCTAGAAGCAGGGAGCTGGGCGGAGCACCAGAGCTGTCCGGCAGGCTGGAGAATGAGTAAGGGTGGAGAAAGGGAGAACAGAAGTGGAGCACATGATTGGAGTCCAGAAAGGCAGGTCTACAGGTTCTAGGCCGTTGGCATAGCCAAAGTTACTTAAGTTAAGCAAGTTAAGCAAAGTTACTTGCTTAATTACTTAGTTCCACTTTCTAGTAATGACCCTTTTCATTGATTCTACATCCCCATGAGGGTGAAAAATAAAGAATTAAGATGGTTAAAAATCAAAGATAAGCCTCTGTTAAATCTCACATTTTGACTTTTCTGAAAAACATTTCCACATGCCTTGTCATATTCATCCTCTTTGAACGTTTTCATCTCTGCCTTTATCTACTCTGATGGAAATAGTATTACGCACAATAATTGTGTAAGGTTGGGTAGCAGAAAGGAAAGTAAGTAGAATTAAAGAACTTAGATTCAGTGTGACATGTTTATGGAACTTCTACTGGATCCAGACCCAATGTATATTTTTATCAAATATTTATTTTTTGTGATAGAAAATGAATAGATTAAGTCAACTTTTTACATACAAGTAGGCAGCAGTGTTGGGCTGATGGCACATTTAAGGAAAGCAGGAGTTTCAGAAGTTCTTTACCCCTGCAAGTTGTCCTTAGTTTGTTGCTGTGAAGTTGATGAAAAATCCATTCTCTTCTGTAGCTTAAGTAGCATTTGAGAACCAAAGGTGGATTCTAGTTTATTTACATCAATTGCCAGCCTTACTTCATGTTTATTTGGCCTTTGCCACCCATCTGTTAGCCTTTCCTTTTTTCCCCATCTCATGTCTATTTCTCACAAATATCAGCCTCACCCACTATTTATTATTAATTCATTTAACTTCTGTTACGGGGAGATCAAGCATTTATTCCTTTTTGAACGTTCACTTCCCTACAAGCTTAGAAGCATTTGACTGGCGGCCACGGCTACCCCCGCGCAGCCTGTGTAAACATGGGCTTACGGGCTGCTGCGCAGGCACCTTTGGTGATTTACTCTCTGGTTATTGAGATTTATTTATTTTTTGATGGGCTGGTAAATTATGAGGCCAAGGA
The DNA here is from genome assembly GCF_022682495.2 of Desmodus rotundus. Lineage (NCBI taxonomy): Eukaryota > Metazoa > Chordata > Mammalia > Chiroptera > Phyllostomidae > Desmodus > Desmodus rotundus. Next base: position 132,488,134 of record NC_071390.1, read on the forward strand.
CCTTGCCAGGTTTTCAGGTATCAACTCAAAAAGCCTTGCTGGAAAAACTGTGGCTGGCACTGCAACACAGAGAATGACCAATGATGCGTCATATATTTTTAATAGATATAATGTTTTAATAAACATTCTCCTCCTAAAGCAATGGATTTTAAAATAGGCTTTTGCCTTGAGCCATGTAGCTACCCAGCTGTGAGTTTTATAAGGCAACAATCTCCACATCGTTAGATGTTATGACTAATATTCCAGCAGCTGAAATAATAGCTATTTACATGCACATAAAAAGTTAAAATGACATTTGAGGTGCACTTGTACTCAGAAAAGTGTGCTTGTAAAAGTGATGCCGCAAGTTCCTTATTTTTTCCTGTTGACTTACCTTGTAAAGATCCCGTGCAAACCAAAGGCAGCTTAGAAAACTGACAGCTGGGACGTCTCCAGCCTGGGGAGCCAGGGAGGACTGCCTCCCAGCCCCAGTGCCACTGCCCATTAGAGTTGAGGCATTATGGATGATTTCTTCTGATGCCATTGGCTCATGGGTTCACAGTCTTGCAATTAAGGTACCTTTAGTATTTTCACTTCAAGTTACTATTTTGCTCTTCTACTGGTTTCTATATGAAATCTTACTTACATCAAACATATGGTAAGTGTTTTGTGGGCCTTACTAGAAAATTGGAAGACTGACAAATCATTTTGTGTACCTCACATCCCTTTTCAGGGCTCCACCTGCTTTCTTCCTAGCCTGGCTCCCCCAAACTCCACCGGTTTTGGAAAAACAAACATTATTTCTCTGCTTGTCTTATTCGGAGCACAGCCTGACACCCTGAGAGTTCATCTTCCAAGTACTCATCAAGGAGTTTTGTTCCCAAGCTGTCTGTACCAATAGTAAGTATACAAGTATTGTTCGCATCTCATTACAAGACTGAGGACTCTCATTTTCTATTCCTACTAAGTATTTTGCTCTCTGTCCACTGGTTACATGGCCATGGAAGGGGAATTTCTTCTGGACTTTCTCCTGACATTCCTTCTTCTGGGCAGGTGAAAAATGGAACGGAGGAAGAGAGAGAGGGTGGGCAGGTGAAGGAGGGATAGCATTAGCAAGAAGTTCAGTGTGGACAACTTTTGGAGGGAACTGCGGGTGTTTTTGTTTCCTCTCTCCAGTGCTACATGAGAATGTTCCATCAGGAGAAAAAGTTGGCCTCTGCAGTCGAACTGGTTCATCCCCAGAAATATGCAATTTAATCTCATCTTTTCATCTATAAATCTCTATCATCCAAACGACAACTGAGGAACTTCATTCTTTGTCCCTTGCTATTTTGACCCATTGTATAGAAACTTTGGCCTTTTGGAAATAAAGAACAAAGAAATTTTTCTTCTCTCCAGTTTCTTCTCATGTGTTGCTATGGTCTATATGTTTGTGGCCCTGCCAAATACTTAGGTCCAAATCCTAATGCCCAATGCAACAGCATTAGTAGATGAGCCTTTGAGAGGTGATTAAGTCCTGAGGGCAGATCCCTCATGAATGAGATTAACGTCCTTATCAAAGAGGCCCCACAGAGCTTCCCACGTGAGGACACAGGGAGGAGACTGGGACCTGGAAGAGGGTCCTCCCCTGACCATCTCAGACTTCCAGTCCCCAGAACTGTGGAAAATAAGTTTCTATTATTTATACACCGTCCAGTCTGTGGTACTTTGTCATAGCAGCTCAGACAGTGAGACACGTCTCCTAAGTGCTCTATTCAATTAGAAAAATAAACTGAGCATATTTGGCTCAGCCTCTGCTGTGTCCTCTAAATAGAATATTCAAATGGTGTAAGTATCTGATTGGATTATGATGATGTCAAGAATAATTTATTTTCTAAACTTAATCTAGTTTTAGTTATATGATCTAGAAGACTATATTTGATATAAAGGAACTAAATTTTATTTAAAAACCAAGTTTATAAAGTAAAAACTTAAGTGGATTTTCCTATATCATTTCTTTCCTTTTTTCATTGTATTTAAAACATGAAGCTATTTTCCTCACCCCTGGAAAATGTGGACTAAGGTGGCTTTCAATGCCTGAGTGATCCATGGCTATCTGAAGCTTCTTCAAGGCTTTTCATTCCCTTGAACTATAATTTGGGGTGCTTGCAGGATGATGTTGTCTTTTAGGGTCCTTATAAATTGAGTAAATCTGACCAGATCATCTCCTGTCCTCTTCTACATTCTAATTTTAATCTCAGTTTGACAGTTCTTTATGTAGGACACCTCCCGCCCACCACAATCTCTGTAAATGCATCGAGGGACTGAGACTGAATCTCCTGTGTCCCCTGTCCCTTTTGTAGCCTTGCCAATAATAGGTGATCAGTACTCTCTGTAGAGTGAACTCTTCCTCCTTAAATCTGATAAGGGAGCATTGGCCTCTGAAACTGTTTCATGCGATTGATTATCAGTACAGGAGAATATGTGGGCTGATCTCCAAGTCTCCATCCTCTTACACCGAAGCCATTTTATATTGGCCATCCAAGAAGTTTTGACTTCTTTTACTTAATTAAACCACTGCACCCATCTCTTGCTCTTTAGTTACTTGTAGCTGGTAGGGCATTTTACAAAGAATGAGAAAAAAAATCAGAGACCTTTTAAAAAATTCTCTGTGTAGCTTTATTACTATTAATGAAACAGCATGGCGAAGTTGCTTGAAGAGAAAATAAGAAAGCGGACCACTGGGCACCAAGAAAATAGAGTTGCCTTCTTGCCAGCACATAACTCTCCTAAGACAGTTGCTTTAAAATGAGGAGAGGTGTTGCTTGTGACGTGATGTCCTCTCCCCTCTTATCTGTAGGGTGCCCGGGACTGGTAACAGAGTTGCGCTGGCATATGCTGTCTCCTCGCCGGTTTGAGACTGAGAAAGGAATGCTGCGTGCCCAGTACTGCATTTGCACGGCTTGCCCGCGGCTTCAGCTATGTCTTGAAAGACTTTGTGGGTTATGACATTCCCCTAAATGTGCTGAGCTTTCTGTAACCTTTCATAAAACATTGTGATCTTTATGGACTGTATCATATTGTGCAGTAATGTGCTTTATTGTCCACAGAATAAGCTTTTCTTAAAGATAATTGGAAAGCTGGAAATGGCTGCTATCGGCTGATTTTTAAAAAATACATTATTTCTGAAATGGGGCTGGTGTAATAATGACCCTATCTGTTCAAGATTTAAGATTTGTCTTGGCAGAGAAAATTGATCCATTTCACCTTTGTCTAATGGAAAATTTTATCTAGGATTATCTGTTTATGTAAATGAATGTTCCTCTGAAAAGGGAACTTGAGGGGCTGTAAATCTTGGTGACACTTCAGTTTCATAGGGAGAAATTGGAAAGGATTCTAGTATTTATCTGCCTGAAATTGGTTATAAAAACAAAATTATTTTCATGTACCTGCAGCATCTGATGTTTCCTGGAATTTCATTACGTTTTTGAATAATTCAGTGCAGTACTAGGAATGGTGTTTCTATATTACCTCATTCAGAAGTTGTTTTTACTCTTTCTGTTTTCCAGGTGCTTTCTCATGCTGACATTAAAGAGAAAGTGAAGCTTTTTGCTTACCCACTCTGATAAGGAGGAGGGTTTTTTTTCCAGGCATAATCTTAGTAGTCCAGCTCTTGTGGGCTTGTTACCTTCAGTTACATGGAGTATGTTAGCAGGAGAACCATCACTTCTCTTTCAAAAAACTATCCCTTAAATGAATTCTGATCTGTTGACCAAAATACCGAGTTTACTACCAGAATTGCTCTGCGTTAAACAAAATACTTTGGTTTTTCAAAGTAATTTTTGGGCCAAGATTAATCTATCTATTGTATTTGGAAGTTGTAAGGTAAAAACTCTAAAAGAGTCTTTAGTGTTATAACAAATTCTTTTTCCTCAAGTCAAAAGAAAACTGGAGAGTAAGATCAACTAATTTCAATATTGGCTAATTAGAAAAAATGAAGAGAGGTTGATAACTTAATTGCATTCGCTTTTTTTTAAGAAATGTGTTATTTCTTTATTGAGACTACTAACTTTATTATTAGCTAGTAGTTATCTGAATCACACTGTTTTTATGTTTCCTTCTATCTATTTGCTTGGAAATCTTTTCTCCTTTAGAAAGATTGAATAATCTCCGTTGATTTATTTTACCAAGATTAGAATAAAAACACATTAGCATCATGTGTATTCAAAAGACGACATGCGTATAATTATTCAGCTGTGTGACGTAAGGACTAAAAATTGGTAAGACATTTTTATTTTTTCAGTATAAGTCACTCATAACAAAGAGCAGAAAGGCAGCAAAGAGGAGCCCTACTGTATTTTCAGTCTGGAATATTCTTATAAAAATCATACTTGGACACCCATGTTCAGATTCATCACTGAAAATGCTTTTCAGTGTTAACTATTTATGGACAAATGGTAGGGTACAGGAATCACTTGTCTTTTCCAGGAAACTGAAGGAAAAGGTAGCAGTGCGGGACGGAAGACAAGGCACTGGGCTGGGTAGCAGGAGACCTGGGCCTGGCCGGCTGGAGAATTGTGTGACAGCGGCAAGGTCACTGCAGCTTTCTGCACCCACTGTCCTCGTCTCTAAGATGAAAATGGAAAACCTATGCCAAAACGCCCCTGTGTTGTGAGAAGTCAGAGTAGTTGTTACTTTGGTGGGGGAAGGGGCGGGAGTGACATCTGGGGCCGCAGGGCTTCTGGGATGCTGCCAAGGGTCCCAGAAGCTGGGCATAATTTACATGGTTGTATTGGTTTTGGGAAAGTTCCTCAGGCTGCATGTATCCAATGATCTGTGTACTTTTCTGGTTTTATATATGTATAGTTCAATCAAAAATTTCCCCCAGGTGACTGCTATTTTACAAGATCACGGGGGGAACTGTATTTGAAAACATTTTAAAATATGGTGATGTGCATTCCAATTTTAGATATAAGTCTCACAAAAAATTGTTACTTCTGTGGTGTAGAGCACATGTATATTGCTTTCTACATACTGTACCTCTGACCTTACTCCTCTCCCTCCTTCTTTACTGTGAGTTTCAGTACAATTACAAAGGTCCAGTAAGTTTCTCCACACACCTCATCCACACACACACCACCCCCCTCTGCCTTATTTAGAGCATTGGTTTTTTAAAAAGTCCCCTAAATACAATCATGCAGAACTGGTGCTGTTACAATATGAGCCTCTTTAAATATTTCCTTTTGCCTGGATGATGCTCTGAACCCCCCTTCCCCGATCATTCTTTCCAGCATCCACTCAGCAGCTCTTAAGGACACAGAAAAGGAGCTTGAGCTGCTTCTGCACCGACTCCCAGACTACTCACTGTGTCCCACTCAGAGCAGTGGATGCTCTCTAACGCTGTGTACCTTCTGACGGTGTGCCCCCAGCTTCGTGGGCTCTCCACTCCTTCCTTTCTCCATACAGAATGGCTTCGAATTGCGTGTGTGTGTGTGTGTGTGTGTGTTTTACTGAGCACATTTAGTAACTTACAGGTTCTGTGGATCAGGAGCCTGGGAGTGGCTTAGCTGGGTCCCCTGCTCAGGATCTTTTACAGGGCTGTAATTAATGTATTGACTGGGGCTTTGGTCTCATCTGAGCCTGATCCTCTTCTGTGATCATTCAAGAAGTTGGGAGAACTCAGCTCCTTGTGGCTGTAGCTTGTGTCCCTCAGCTCCTATCTTCACAGGCACGTCACAACATGACTGTTTCTTCAAGGCTCTCTGAAGAGCAGCTCTTACCTCTAGACCTGCTCTTAAAGGGCTCACCTGATTAGGTCAGGCCCACCATGGATGTGCCTCTACTGGGAAGACAATGTCATCCGTACAGATAAGGGTTTCCCTCAGTACCAGGGCAGGGGTATGGTGTTTGGTAAGTGGGAAATGCATATTTGATGCATAAATGGATTTGTATTTATCCCTAATCAAACTTCATTGTGCTAGATGAGTGCTATCATTTTTTTTAGTACAAAGCACTTTGGATTCTGGTTTTTCTCACCTGTGGTAGAAATCATCCTATTTTCACATGCATGTTATGTCAACATAGTTAATGCATCACCCATGTCCTGCTTTAAGGGTACTAGAGTCTAATCATTTTATAGTGCAGGGCTGTGGGGGTGGGATATTACTTAGGCCAATAACCTGAAGTTAACCTGCCTTTTAAGGTATCAGCCCTTCATTACTTGTCACTGTTACTCAACCAGTTAGTGATCTTAGCTGCACTAGCTCTCCAATACATAGATCTCTATTTTGGCCACAAATGTATCATAAGATATTTGGTCAGATGCATTGCTGAAATCCAGATATACTATAAGCTAGAGAAAGCTTGGTCTATTTGTAATTTTTCTATTTGTAATAGAAAAATACAAAGGTGAACTCCCAGGTCTACCATTACTTATTTAAATTTTGAAAAAAATCATAGGTAACAAACTCTCCACTTTTTATGATAACAAAGGGCATTTTAAATCTCAAAAGCAACCCGTAAAAATCTTATAAAATTTCAACCTACTTTTTCATTGTCACTAAGTCTTGTTGGCAAATGTAATTATAACCATGTATGTGTCTGTACTCTGTAGACATGGGGAAAGCAAAGACCCAGACAATTTTCTCGATAGATCAGAATTCCAAAGTAACAGCAGGAATGCTAGGGGCTGGTCTGGGTGGGAGAGACCCAGTCTGCATGAACTCTCAATTTTAGTCAGCCGTGCTGAGAACAGAAGTCACTGCCAACTGGTTAGATCTAAAATAAATAAATATTATGTGCTTGGCAGACTAGAAAAGTCATGCATCACAGTAATAAAACTCAACACATTTGTCACCCAAAATAAAAAGGGCACAGTCTAAAACGTGACATTTGCTGAGGTTGACGGGAGCAGAGAAGTTCTATTTGTCATTGTTCTTCAAGGCAACTTTCTTGAGTGATAGGAAACACAGCTTTGCTGGATTTTGGCACATAAAGTTATTCAATGTCCCCTTGGTCAAGTTTCCCATAGAATGTCCTTCTAGGTGTAAAAGGACGGAGAGCACGAAGTATCTTTTCATTTTTCCCTCCTTTTTTCACTTCCCAAATCTTAGGGAAGACTCTCATCCTTGAAGCGTATGTATTCAAATTTAAGCGTTCATTCTGTCTGAGGCTCTGCTCCCTGCTGTCCCTGACTCTTCCCACAGTCATGCTGTAAAGTGACTCCCACTTGCGTACTCATCAATTGCGACATCTCCGGATTTCAAATCACTTGTAGTCTGGCATCCCTCTCTCAAACAAGATGAATGGTGAAATGTTTAATTTATATTAAAATATGATTTAAAGCATACTTTCATACCTATCATCCTCTTTAATAAATAAAATATTACCAATACTGAGTACTCTTCCTACACTGTATTCTCTTAATCCCAAAGGTAGCTACTGTCCTTAATTTGAGTTTATTATTCCACTGCAGTTCATTACACTTATATTGCAAGTACACCTATCCATATGGTATTATTTGCATGATTTACAGCCATTATTCTATATATTCTGAAAAAAATTTCATTTTTCATTATTTTTGTGAGATTTATCCAAGTAAATATGAATTCACAAACTATTCTCCTGTTGATGAACATTTACATATTAAGTATTAAAAACAATGGTGCTAAGTACATTTTGTCCATAGCTCCTTCTGTACAGTGTAAAAAAAATTGTGTTGTATTGTTTATTTGCTCATGGTGATTATCCAGAAGTAAAATTGTTGGTGCATGGCGTATATTTATACCAACCCCACTGAAAATAGTCCTGTTGCTCTGTGACATAGAAACGATGTATACACTCCCTGTGTGTAACGTCCCCCATGCTGCATCTGTGCCAACACGTACACTTCCTGACACTGACGTTTCCTTCTCTCCCATGACTGCGAAATGGTATCTCATTGTGCTTTTAATTTTTGAGGCAGAACACCCTTTCATATGTGTTTTTGGCCAATCTGGTTTCTTCTTTGTGAATTGCCTGTGTGTACCTAAGGTTTCTATACTGCTCGGTGACATAATTGATTCATTCTATAATTGATAGGTATTTGATTTGTTTCCTGTGTATGGTTATTATGAATAATGCTGCTTTGCATATTCTTTGACATTTCTTTTGAGGTGCATATTTATTAATTTCTGTTGAGTAAGCCCCTAGGCATAGAATTTCCGTGTTAATATTGAGGCGAGTGATCTTCCAGTGTGGCTGTCCTCATTTTCATTCCCACCATAGAAAAGAGTTCCAGTATTCACTTTTTTTATAACACTTTGTATTCTTAGTCTTTTTAATTTTAGCCAATCTGGTGTCTACATATAGTTTTAATCCACATTTTGTATTTCCATTAGTAAAGTTGAACATATTTTCAGAAATGTACTGACTATTTAAATATCTCTTCTTATGAAATGCATGAACATTTTCCCATGCATTCTTCTGTTGGGCTGTATGACATTTTTATTTATAAGAGTTACGTATTCATAGTCCATATGAGCCTACTTTCTCACACGTGGCTTGCCTGTTTTTGTTCTCTTCATGGTTTTTTTTTTGATTAACAGAAGTTCCTGTTTTTTAACATTGTTACATTTATCAAAAAATGTGTTCTTTCTTAACCTAATAGCATCAAGAGACTCTCTCATAGTATCTTCTGGGAACTTTATTGTTTATCATTAATATTTGCATCTGTATTCTGCTTATTACTTTTTAGTAGCTGTTGATGTATAAGGTTGAGGTCAACTTTAATTTTTTCCACTTGAGTATCTAATTGTCCCAGCACCATTTACTGATTGTTCCTCAATGCCTCACATATTTGTCATAAATCAAGTGTACGTTTATGTACATGCAATCTCTCAGGGCTCTCTAATCTATTCCAGTGATCTATTTGTCAGTCTTTACAAAAATACCATACTTTCATAATTACTTTAGCTTATGAAAACTCTTGATATCTTTTAGAGCAACTCTTCTCTATGGATATGTTTCCTTTAAAGTTTATTTTTGTTAGATTTTCATCATATTGGTGCTCTCACAAATATTTTTTTATTGTTAAAAAATATAATCTTTAATGTGTTACTGGCATATAAAATACAGTTGATTGTTGAATATAGCTATTGAATTAAGTAAACTTGCTAAACTCAAATAGTTTCTTTTTTTGATTTATTTATTTTATAGTTTTACTATTAAAAATTGACATACATTATTGTATGAGTTTAAGAGGTAGAGCATAATGATTTTCAATGATTTGTTTGATAATTTATCTGTAGATTCTTTGGATGTTTACTATGAGCTCATCTTCTGCAAGTAACAGTTTTATTTGCTACTTTCTATTTTATTTTATTCTATTACATATATTGTTTTTCTTGTGTTATTGCATTGGTTGGAATCTTCAGAATAATGTTAAATATAAGGAATGATAACAGGTATTTCATAATTTTTTTCTGATGTAAAAAGGGAAAGCTTTCAATATTTTAAGTATGATGTTTGCTATAGGTATTTGGTAGCTGATTTCTCCATTTTCTCCCCTCCCTCCACATCTACTCTTTATTTTTCTAATTTTTGCCTTGGTAGACTGACTATGTACTGCATCACCTGGACCCCTTTACAGAATTCTGTTTGGCTTTAGCCAACAAGAGGCAGTGGCAGAAAATAGTCATGCATTGATTTTTTTTAAGGAGTCCAGTTGTTTTGTAATATGTTCCTCAAATGAGGTTTGTTTGATTGTTTTCTTGTGAGTGAGTATGAATTTCTGTCATAAATATGACACAAGTGGTATTGTGTTCCTCACAGCTTGTCACATCAGGGACACATAGTGTAACTTTGTTCTTTAATGGTGATAGTAATTTGATTGTTTGGTTAATGTGTTCATCAGTTTCTCCACTGTATAGTGATGATTTCTACTTTCTAAATTAATTTATCTGTGGGAAGATAATATAAGATTACATAGGTATCCTATTTTCATTAAGTTTTCACTCAGTGGCTTTAGCATTTATCTGTGGTTCTTGTGTGTATCAGTTATTACTATGATGTTTGTTAAATAATAAGTTTTGTAAGTATATCAGTCTTTTTATACTTATCAGTTGACATTTTAATATAAAGAAGGATTTTTATTCTATCAATGTAAGTAATTGACAGGATGACCTTATGGGCTTTTAAAAATTATGTTGGTTATAATCAGTTGCTATCACTATTCACTTTTATGCTTAGGTTGTCCCAGATTTAGCTAATGGGAGCCCCTTTAAGCTGGCTTCTCGGTTTCTTTGTTTTCATGATTTTTGAGGACTTCCTTACTTACTAGAAGAAAAAGATATTCCTGAACTGTGAAATTCCAAGGATCCCTAGTTTTTAGGATATTTAGAAACCATGATTAGGTGCCAGGCATGTTTGTGGCTACTGCAGGGTCATTGTTTTTAGGTCCCCACCCTTTATTTGCAAAAAGAGCTAGGAAATCCCCCCACTCCCAGTTCTGTTTATTTCTTCCTTTCTCTCACCCTCATATTGACACTTGTAATTTGTCCCCCTTTCCTTACTTGTGTCTCCAGTCTCCCACAGCGACAACCCTCTATCCCCAACTATATAAGTTTATTTTCTCTATTTGCTAACTTGCTTAATCATATAATACACTTAAAATGGTTTAAAAATACTTCTTATTTTTTACCACCACTGACAACAAGCTTACTAGGTAGAATTCAAGATTTCTTCGTAGTTCCTTTTGTCTTTAGATTCAGAGCATACAGCCAAATTGCCTTCTTTTTTCTTTATTTAAAAATGATTGAACAACACAACAGTGCATGCGCATGTGTGTAAGACATTTTCTGTATCCATGTGTGGTGGGCACAGTGTGTGTCCGTGACTTGGCTGTTGTGAGTAATGCTACAATGAACATGGGATGCATTGCTCTTTTTGGGTTAGTGTTTTCACTCCCTTTGGATAAATAGGCAGAAGTGAGATTACTAGGTCATATGGTGTTTCTATTTATTATTTTTGAGGAGTCTCCATACTGTTTTCCATAATGGCTGTACCAATTTACATTTCCACCAACATGTTACCAGCATTCCCTTTTCTCCACATCCTCACCACACATATTATTTTTTGTTTTTAAACAATAGCTATCCTAGGCCCTGGCTGGGTAGCTCGTTTGTTTAGAGCATTGTCCTGGTATGCCAAGGTTGTTGGCTTCATTCCCCTTCAGGGCACAAATAAGAATCAATCAATGAATGTGTAAATAAGTGGAACAACAAAATCTCTCTCTCTCCCCTGCCCCCCTCATCTTCCTCCCTTTCTCTAAAATCAATCAGTAAAATAATAATAATATTATTATTATTAACAAGAGTCATCCTAACAAGAGTCAGCTGATGTATCAGGGTGGTTTTGGTGTGCATTTCCCTGACGATGAGTGCTGCCGAGTGCCTTTCATACACCTGTTGGCACGTGTGTGTCTCCTGTGGAGAAATGTCTATTCAGGCCTTTTGTTCATTTAAGAACAGATTATTTATTTATTTATTTACTATTTATTTACAACTGAGTTGCACAATTCCTTATATACTTTAAATATTAACCTCTTATCAGATAGGTGGTTTGCTAATGTTTTCTACTGTGCTGTCGGTTGCCTTTTCATTTTGTTGATTGTTTTCTTTGCTGTGCAGAAGCTTTTTAGTTTGATGTAGTCCCACCTTTTGATTTTTGTTTTTGTTGCCTGTGTTATATCCAAAAATCATTGCCAAGACCAATGTCAAGGAGCTTTGCCTCTGTGCTCTCTTTAAGAGTTTTATGGTTCTAGGCCTTATGTTTAAGTGTTTTATGTATGCTTTTCAGAATCTATTGAGATTATCGTATAATTTTTATCCTTCATTCTATTAATGTGATGTATCACATTTATTGATGGCATATATTGGAACATCCATGCATCCCAGGGATAAATTCTACTTGGTCATGGAGCATATTCTTTTTAGTGTGCTAGTGTTTTGTTGAGGATTTTTGCATCTATGTTCATCAAGGGTATTGACCCATATATACATGCATGTATTTTTTTCTGGTAGTGTCCTGGTCTGGCTTTAGTATTGGGGTAGTACTGGCCTCATGAAATGAATTTTGAATTTTGACTTGCTCCCTTCTTTTCCTTTTTTATTTTTATTTTGAAGAATTTGATAAGGATTGGTGTTAATTCTTATTTAAATGTTTGGTAACCAGCCAGAGAGGAGAACATATTTTTAGAGGCCCAAGAGTTCAAGGAGAGGTTCCAGCAACCCCATATAGCAAAAAATCTGAGTGAAAAAGGTGAAAGGATTAAGCAAAGAAAAAAAATCCTCATCGAAAATTTTTTAAAAAAGAAAATCAATCTGAAGATATACACATTGAAGAAGGTGAGAACAGTTTCACCTTATTCACATTACCCCTCCCCCAAAGCAATACAGTTCAGATCTGGGTGTGATCCACAGGCCGTCTGCTGTGACCCCCACTCCCTCCCCCTGCTCCTGGCTATCCCCAGCCTGGTCATCCTCTCCATGTTCTGGGGGGTGAGGCAGAAGTGAGCCTCTCTGGCAGTATCCCACAAGGCTGAGGCGGTCAGCTGCTCACTTTGCTCTTAGGTTCCCCTGTGGAGAAAGAAATCCTGAGCTGGAAGGGCTACTCTTGGTACCGAAAGGCACTATTTTGGGGGAGGAGTAAGGTAGGCAAAGCAAAACTGTTCTGACCCTCATCAATGTGTCTACTCTCCAATCTTTTTATTCCTTTTTGTGTTTATGAGTTTTTTTTCTTTGCTTAATACCTTCAGATTTTTCACTTAGATTTTTTGCTGTATGGGGTTGCTGGAATCTCTCATTGGACTTGTGGGCTTCTCAAAATATGTTCTCATCTCTGGGTGGTTATTAAAATCAGTGTCTCTGGTGGTTTGAGGACTAGAACCTATTTTGCCATCTTACTGACTTTATTATATATTCATTATTGGATGAATAAAGTTTATATTTAAGTTTATATTTAAATAATTTTGTTTATATATAAAAGTTTATATTTAAGTTTAAATATAAAGTTTATATTTAGTTTCTCTCCTTATTTTAAATCTTTTTGTATATGTAAAACATTAATATGATTTAAAATATCAAGACTATATAAAAATATTCTAAAAATTTTCACTCCCTCTTCACCCTTTTTTCTTGTTCTCACCTCCTCTCTATCCCTGCCAATACACATTATTAACTGGTTTTATTAATTTTTGGCTTCCCTTCCTTTTGTTTCTTTTTGAAGAGCAAGTATATATTTTGTCTGAGGGGGTACATTTTTCATATTTTATACACATTTATATGCTGTATTCTCTTTCTTCCCCACTGATCATCGTAGACAGCAAATTTCTTCCTGTTTGTTCATAGAGATCTTTTCTTATTCCTCTTTACGTGTTGTGGATTTGTCATGGTGTATCTCATAATTCCCAGTATATGAGTGCTTTAGACAGTTTCGTATGTCACCATTACAGAGGGGGCCACAGTGATTAACTTTTATGTATGCATTTTTGTAATGTTAGAAGTACATCTCCAGGGGAAATTCCCAGACGTGTGATTGCCATGTCAAAGGGTAAATTCACGTGCAGTTTTCCTTGGTTGTTGTTAAACTTCCCTTCCCAGGCCACGGTGCACCATTCTGCCTTTGCAGAAGTAATGTATAGAATGTCCATTTCCCCATAGCCTTTCCAACAGAATATGTTGCCAATCTTTTGAATTTTTTATTCTGACAGGTGAGAAATGGTTAGTGTAGTTTTATAAAAGAGCTCGAATATCTTTTCATATGTCTATGAGCCACTCAATTTTTAAAATATTTTTGGCCAATTTTCTATTGCTATATTTTGCCTATTTTTCTATCGGGTTTCTGGATTTTTCTTTTTCTTGATTTTAAAAGTTCTCTATTTATTATGGACACTATATATTTTGTAAATATTTTTTCCTGGTTTTCATTCATCTTTTAATATTGCTTATGGTGTTTTCGTAAACATGTATTTGCATTGAATCTGGATTTTAGGCCATAGTTAGAGAGCTTTTTTCCACTTGCTTTCTTCTAGTATATGATAGTTTCATTTCTTATATTAGCTCTCTGATCCATTGGCATTTATTTTTCTATTTGATGTGAGATAAAGATTCTACTTTGTCTTGGATGCATTGTTTGGATAAGCTCCCATGAGCTAATATCAGGCAATTAACAAGAGACAAAAGATATTTACAATATTAAAGATATTTAGTATATACCATACTACTAAAACAATTTATTAAAGTGTATATCTATACCCATAATTTGAGATGCTACTTATATTATATAATAATTGGCCATATGTATTTGAGTTTATTTCTGGACTTTCTATTTTACTTGTCTAACTATTCAGGTACAAGGGTCTTCCTGGTGTATTAGTGGCATGTTTGATATCTCATGTCTCCATCCCAGATAGCTCTTTTTTTCTACTGTTTTTGTGGATCTTCTTGCATGGTATTTAAAAACAAATGTTTTAATTAAAAATAAAAGAAGTACCTTCCTGTGATAAAATAATCAATCACAATGTTAACAAGTGCATTTTTCTATCTTAAAAAAGATCTTCATGTAGAATTACTAAAAACCCAACAACCAACTAGTTCCCATGGCAATTTTAAGTGTATTAAAAAAGACACCCTTGCCCTGATCAGTGTGGCTCGGTTGCGCCTCGTCCCACAAAGCAAAAGGTCATAGGTTGGTTCCAAGTCAGCGCATGTGCCTAGGTTGCGGGTTTGGTCCTGGTAGGTGGTGGAGCCTACCAGAGGCAACCCATCGATGTTTCTGTCTTGCATGGATGTTTCTCTCCCTCTCTTTCTTCCTCCCTCCCCCTCTCTCCAATAAGTAAACAAACAAACAAACAAATATTTTAAAAAAGACACCCTTTCTTAAAAACTTTACTAACACATGATGGCAAACTATTATGATATCTTGATTTTAGAATAAGTTACTTTATTATTAAGTAAGTATGCAAATGTATGATCTCTGTCATGCGACTAATTCCCCCTGGGGTCCTGAAGTCCTCAACACTCAGTCATGCAGGGCTGCGCTGTGTCGCAGTGTTTAAAACAGATTTGTGGTAGGGTAAATGGCATGAGCAATAGTAGAAGTGCCGTTTTCACCTGAAGATGACCAGCCCAAACACTAGAAGTAGGTAAATTGTTCTGCGGTTTTCTCTTTAAGCATTTCCATTGCTAATCTGTCTTCTCTTTCATGACATGATCTTTCTGTCTTTGCAAGAGAAGGCCAGTTTACACCCTCTTTGGTGCGCACACACAGGCACACAACTGCTTTCACTTTAAGGAATCCCAGTAGGCTTTTCACTTATTCTGTGCCTCTTTCTCTTGTGAGGTGCAGCTGCCCCAGCCATGGAAGACGGCGGCCAACTGGCACAGAGCAAGAAGCACAACAGTTGGCAGAAAGGAAATTTTGTTAATGACACCAACAATGTGAGTCAATTTTCTTGTGAAAAACCACGTAATTAAGTCAATGATGGAGAATAGCAAACTTTACTCTCAGTCATCTCTAAGCATTCTTGTTAGTCTTTCTCACACATAATTTTTCAGTATCAGTACCATTTTTTTTTGTTGAAAAGAAGGGAGTAAACAATCCGCTAACAACAGATGAAAGCTACAAACATTGTTTGCCAAACTTTTTTGTTTATGAATATAAACTATTGTCATTTGTAGTGCTAGGTTATCGATTAGGGAGTTCCCTGGATTTATGGGAAGTTTTCCCCACTCACAATTCTGAGTAAAGTTTAAAGTACCACGTTTGAGAGCCACTGATTGGAGTAGCTGCCAGTGCATGTCTCCCTCTTGCATCAAAAATTCCATGGAAGGAGTTACGGAATCATAATACAGGTGTGCGCACTGATGCATTGTTTGGGTCAGCTCCCATGAGCTTATACGAGGCAATTAACAAGAGACAGTCTTCCCCAGTGGTAGGAGGCAAAGAATTTGTTATCAGACAGACCTGGTTCATGTTTTGGCTTTGATTATTTTAACAAATTAATAATAAACTAAGTCCTATAGACATTAAGTTTCTCATGAATAGCACTGGGATATGGATATAAGAATAATATACCTGTGTTGTGAGGGTTAGAATAGGGGTTGCTGTATTCTGCTAGCTGTTATGTTACGTAAGGTACCTTGGGAAGTCCTTCCCAGTTTGCTATTTACAAATGTGAACTGGCCACATTTGGGGGAGAAGAGGAAGCTAATGGAGCAGTGCATTTACTCTAAGTCTATGTGTCATCCCAATTCCACAGAGGAAACAAGAGTCTGAAACCTAGTATTCAGTTACATAATTGTTTGGACTAAATGGGTCACCATAGGTTTTCAAGGTATCTTAGGGGAGTCAGTCTGGTGTCTTCCCAAAAGGAGCCATTTGTCTTGTAAAAAAGTCTTGTATGATGTTTGTGGTACAGGAAAAAAGTAGTGAGCTACTGAAAAGACATTGGAGTCAATAAAAATTACGGCAAAAACAGCTATAGTTGATAAAGCTGTTTTCCGCAGAGGCAGTGCTGCCCAGTAGAAACCCCTGAGACAACGGAAGCATTCTATCTCCGGGAGGCCCGGGATAGCAGCGCTGGCCGCACATGGCTGTGGGGTGCTTTACGTGTGTCTAGGGACGGAGAAACTGAATTTTTAGTGTTTTTCTGAAAGTTACTTTAAATAGCCAATGTGACTAGTGGTTATTGTACTGGAAATCACCTCTTCATGGCGTCCAGGCTGTAATTGGAAGTGTAAGTTATTCCAGAAGGAGAACGTCCCCTCATTCAACAATTTTTAAAGATCAATGATATGCAATGTGCCAAAGATGATTTTCTACTAGGTAGCATGTGCGTATATCTGCAGTGTAATTCTGGAGACCCGGTTTGTCATTATGGAACAAGTTACAGCTCTGTAAGTTTGTTGTGTGGATGCACTGTAGTTCGGCAGGACTGAACACTCACCTGACAAGGGCAGCTTGGCTGTGAAACCTTCATTCTCCCCACCCCCACCTCCGAGAGCTGTTACAAACACTGGAAAAAAATTGTGGACCATCTGTGGCTGCAGATGGGGATTTGTGGACGGTGTACAAGTTGCAGTCATGGAATCAGCAGAGATGCCCAAAATATGTCATCCAAATTGACCGGTCAGAGCGGTGAGGAGAACATTATCTTGTTTGGATACTCGGTCTCACAAACCTACCGGGGCGAGTGGGCCCCTCCTAGGGTCACAGGCTCATGCTTCCTCGTTCTCTGGTCACACTACTGCTTTAACTTCCAGTAGGCTGCACTCAGAGACGCAGGGACAGTGTGCCTGCGCGACCATCTGAAGTACCTCAAAATGATTGCTATTGACCTTTTGTACAATTTGACTTTTGCTGCACAAAATAGGTTGTGATCAAGTAGTCTTTTGAGTTGTTTGATGCTATGAGCACGGGGGCAATGGGTTATGTGGCTTTGATTATGTTGGTGAAGTAAGTTCATTTTTTTCATCATTCTTGGGGTTTTGTGTGTGTGTGCAGCCTCTAACATACATCATTTTGCAATGTCACGCTTAAAAATCACATTGAGGTTAGTATATTAGGCTGAATCTGCTGAGAAGGCCACAGTTGGGTAGTCAGATCATGAGGGCCATTTAAGGAAACTCAAGTGTATTGTAAAGCCAGCAGCCCCTTTCTCTCAGACATGGAAATACTATACTTCTCTAAGGCGCCTTAGTTCGATAGATTGATGTATCGCATTTGTTTAAGATGCATTGCAATGATATTGCAATCCGGGCCAGGTTGAGTCCATGAATCTGGTAGAATGACCCAACAGAGAAGACCACTGTGGAAGAAAATAGACCAGATCACCATTAGCCTAGGTCTTTTTTGAGAATGCTGTGTTGGAAGGAGCATTTTTAACCTGGAGCAAAATGTGGAATGTTTTACAGGGCTTGAGCAGGAGGGAACTGGCAGAAGTTTAGCGAGTTTCTGGGATAGCTGGTTAAGGACAGTTCTCAGAGGAGATAGAATTTGTTCTGTGGACGAGCAGTGATTGTTGGGCAATTTGGATTTTATCAGAGGGAGGGAGAGGAACAGTTAGCTGCTAAGCTCCTGTGCAGGAGGCTGGGGAGGAACTGCTGCAGGGGACAAGGATATGCAAGGAACAGTGGGGAGAGCTTTGCAGTCCTTCAGCAGCTCTCAACAAGTTATGGAATTAAACTGTTTAATAGTGTTTTTTAGTGTTTGTCAAGAAAACAAAGTCTAACAGAGCCATAATTCCATGGGTTTCTGTGGACGGAAGAAATAATATTCTGTAGTGGGATCTAACCAAGCCCTTTGGTGGCATAGCAGCTGTGGCCATGGTAGGTGGCTGCTCCTGTCTCCAGGAAGGAGCTTAATCAGAAGACTCTTGGGTTCTTACTGGCTCCTTTGTAGACCCTGGTCTGAAAGGAGAGTTAGGAGAAGCAAACAACATGGCCCAGTGCCTCCCAGGCTCTCATAGAGGGTGCAGTCCGGTCAGCTGATCCCACTTGGCAGTGAACTTGGCAGTGCAGCTCTCCACTGTGGTGGTCCAAGTGCCAGTGCCCAGGTGTGTGAGTCTCATTCAGAGGAGTGTCAGCCAGCTTTGTGGCTGCAAAGCTCACCCATGTTCTCCAGCCCAACTTTACCAGTAATACAATTGACATTTTGATCTCCATCTGTCTGGTTTGTGCATCTATTTCTCTAGTAGTTCCAAGCTGAGAAGGAGAGGCAGGGTGATTTCATTATTGACCTGCCAAATCTCCACAGGTGTAGGAATTCTTGGGATGAGTCTTCAATAATACTACTGTAGTTACATGGAGAAAAATATATGGGCGTGATTAGGCCACTATCTGAATTACTTTCGAACTAAATAATAATGGTAATACTAATTACTGCTATTAATTAAACACTTAATGTGCACTAGGTAATGGCCTAAGCCTTTTATGTATGTTATCTCAGTTCTTATGACACATGTATTATCTCTATATGGTGAGTAATCCCAGTTCTTCAGGTGAAGAGACTGAGGTTTAGAGCGAGTGAGTAGCTCACTCAGAGCCACACTGCTGTGTCATTAACGCCACACAGGTAGGTTCTCTTGTGTTTGAGCCCTGCGTCTCTCTCCTTGGGCTGGGCTGACCCCCATCTCCGTGTTCCCTGGAGAATGATGCAAGGGTACGGCCTTGAAACTGCCTTAACCTTTTCTCTGATGCCCTTGCACTTGCTTTTATCTTTTCTGGTTCCAGGACCGGACTCAGACAGACGGCTCTGACTCCACTCTGTTATAGTGAGCCTCTGAACTCTGCTTGTCTCTTTTTATACCTTGGCTTTCCCGTGCAGTATTTTACTTTGATCACATCCTTGGCTTTGTGGTCCAAGTTACCTTGGTTATAAATATCAGCTAAAATTTTAGTTCTTTAGAATTTAATTTCTGTCTCTGTTTCTTCCTACAAAAGGAATATAATTCAGAGGGGTTGAGAAGGGGATTTAGAGAGTGAACTCTTATATGCAGTGTTCAAGGAGCCAAGCAATCCTGTGGTTAGAAAAGAATTATTCCTCTGAAAAATGCCTAAAAGATGATTGTAAGTTGCTGTGGGTGAGCAGGCAAGAGGAGTCAGGGTGAGGCTGAGACATCTGGGTCCAGAGTCTGGTGCTGGGCGGGTGTATAGGGTACCAAAAACCCTCGTCAGGGTATAAGCAGCTTAGACGCTATTTGATGAGTCCCCTAGAGAAGCTGGTTTCACATGGTAAATGTGAGGACAGAGCTTGGAAAAATGTGAAGTTGAAGCCAGCAGGGACATGCAAAGAGGAAGATTTTGGGAGCTGGGGGAGGCCTAAGGACCCTTTTGAAATTCAAGCCACTCTGTCTTGAAGGCACAGCCTTCCCACTGTAGAGTCTGACAGCCAGGTCTTACATTCCGGGACTCATTGTGATTTTTTTTTTACTTATTTTATTGTTGTTCAATTACAGTTTTCTGCATTTTCTCCCCACCCCTCCCCTACACTCCATCCGAACCCACCTCCCTCCCTTGCTTCCACCCTCCCCCTTGGTTTTGTCCTTCTGTCCTTTATAGTAGCTCCTGCAAACCCTTCTCCCCACTGTCCCTTCCCTCCTCCCCTCTGGCTATTGTTAGATTGTTCTTAACTTCAATGTCTCTGGTTATATTTTGTTTGCCTTTTTCTTTTGTTATGTTCCAGTTAAAGGTGAGATCATATGGTATTTGTCCCTCACCGCCTGGCTTATTTCACTTAGCATAATGCTCTCCAGTTCCATCCATGTTGTTGAAAAGGGTATAAGCTCCTTCTTTCTTTCTGCTGCGTAGAATTCCTTCGTGTAAATGTACCATAGTTTTTTGATCCACTCATTTGCTGATGGGCACTCAGGTTACTTCCAGTACTTGGCTATTGTAAATTGTGCTGCTACGAACATTGGGGAGCATAGGTTCTTTTGAATTGGTGTTTCAGGGCTCTTAGGGTATAATCCCAAAGGCGGAATTGCCGGGTCAAAAGGCAGTTCCATTTTTAGTTTTCTGAGGAAATTCCATACTGTTTTCCACAGTGGCTGCAGCAGTCTGTATTCCCACCAACAACCCTTTCTCCGCATCCTCTCCAACACTTGTTTGTTGATTTGTTTATGTTGGCCACTCTAACTGGTGTGAGATGGTACCTCATTTTGGTTTTAATTTGTATCTCTCTGATGGCTAGTGATGCTGAGCATCTTTTCACGTGTCTCTGGGCCCTCTGTATGTCTTCCTTGGAGAAGTGTCTGTTCAAGTCCTTTGCCCATTTTTTAATTGGGTTTGTCTTGCTGGAGTGGAGTCGTGTGAGTTCTTTATGTATTTTGGAGATCAAACCCGTGTCTGAGGTATCATTGGCAAATATGTTTTCCCATACAGTTTGTTCTCTTTTCATTTTAATGCCATTTTTTTTAGCCATGCAGAAGCTTTTTATTTTGATGAGGTCCCATTTGTTTATTCTTTCCTTTATGTCCCTTGCTTTAGGGGACATATCTGTGAAGATGTTGCTATGTGGAATGTCTGAAATTTTCCTGCCAATGTTTTCCTCTAGGACTTTTATGGTGTTATGACTTATATTTAAGTCTTTTATCCATGTTGAGTTTATTTTTGTGAATGGTGTAAGCTGGTGATCGAGTTTCATTTTTTTGCATGTTGCTGTCCAGATCTCCCGACACCATTTGTTGAAGAGGCTATTTTTACTACAGTTTATGCTTCTTCCCCCTTTGTCAAATATTAATTGACTGTAGAGACTTGGGTTTATCTCTGGGCTCTCTGTTCTGTTCCATTGGTCTATGTGCCTGTTTTTATGCCAGTACCAGGCTGTTTTGATTACAGTGGCTTTGTATATGATTTGATGTCAGGTATTGTGATCCCTCCTGCTTTGTTCTTCTTTCTCAAAATTGCTGCAGCTATTTGGGGTTGTTTATGGTTCCATATAAATTTCTGAAATGTTTGTTCTATATCTGTGAAATATGTCATGGGTTCACTGTGAATTTTAATCCATTTTGCTCATCTGGTCAATCAATGAATATTTACTGAGTCTTTATTATGTGTACATCACCTGCACAGAGTAGATGATATTGTAGTGAACAAACATGACATGCTAGTGAGGGAAACAGAGATTAGTAGTCAGAATACAGCGTGGGAACTGCTTTTATAGGGTCTTGCAAGAATTCTAAGGAGGGAAAGACATCAAACCAGCTGTCCTGCTGAGGTCAAGAAAAGCTTCTTGTAGGTCGTCTTGGACTTGCAGAATGAGTAAGAGTCAGCAAAGTTTGGGGAGAGGAGTAAGAATATTCTAGGTAAGATGCTTGAGAGCCCAAGGGCAAATGGGCGCAGAGCATTGAAATTACCCAGGGTTGTTCAGTAGAGCCTGATCCCCGTGTGTGAGGTTGGGGTTACTGGGGACTGACTTTGGAGAGGACAGCAGGAGTCAGGTCAGCTAGGGCGTGCAGCTCATGTTAAGGGCTCCGGAAGCTACTGACAGTTTTAAACAGGAGAGCATCTTGGTCACTCGTTTGCTTTAGAGATTGCTGTGGGTGCTCAGAGACCAGAGTGGAGGACTTTAAGTTGAGCCACTGGGAAACCAGTGTGCAGGCTGTGGAATAATTGAGGTGAGATGTAGCAGTGCTTTGAACTGGGGTAGTAGCATCATCGCTAGAGAAGTGAATGGGCTACAGGAGCCTTAGAAGGTGAGACCTGCAGGGTTCCGCTGCTCGTTGGTGCAGGTGTCCAGGGCAAGGGCTAAGGGAGTGTTAAGACTGACTCCTAGGGTGGTTCTTGGGCACCTGGGTGAATGGTACAGCCATTGTCTGAGTGGAGGACATGAGAGGAAAATCAGGTTTCTAGGGGCCTCTGATGACTGAGATTTCTAAACTCATTATTTCCTGCAGTTTCAAAAAGAAGAGTGCAGCAATCAGTTTTCTTTATTGCCTAGCGATGGCTGAATCAGGGTTTTTCATTTGGTTACCTCGAACATTCCTATTCCAATAAGAAAGGCCCCTTTCAAATATGAGACAAACAAAAAATGCTAAAAATAAATTCTGTTTTACTGTGATGAGACAGGGTTGTTCTGTATTCACTGGCCCCACCATGGGTGCTGACCGTAATAGCACTTAACAGCAAGTACACTTGTGGCCCTTGCGTCTCTCATTCTTAAATAGGCACATCTGTCACGGAAACTGACGATGAGAAATTTTCAACAGGAAGATAGGAAAGCATGCAGCAGGGCCATATTTCTCTTTGCCTACCCTCTCTGATCCCCCAGATGCTGGCCTTGCCCTAGCATTCAAATATGCTTATAAACAGCAGTTAGCATTACACACCCTGGTGTGCTGGTAAATGTTAAACAACTGGCTCTCTGGGCAAAGAAAACAACTAAAAATACAACACAAGTCTTGATTTGTAGCATTTGCTGATTTCTGTGGATTCTCCCACTGGCCAATTTCAAGCTTCCAGAGTGACTCACTGACCACAGAGCTGGGAAGAGAAGCACATAACCCACCCTCTTCACATTTCTGCACTTATTTTAGTCAGCTTCAGCCAGGCACCATAGTATCTTGTAAGAGGTGTTAGGTTTTGTTATAATTTTGACAAAAAATATATATATATTGTTATATTTGCTACCAGGTATGTTGGGAGTGGTCCCAGACAGGTGGAAGGTCCTTCTAAGATAGTGTATGTGAGATCAAAGAGAACACTAGCTGTGGAAGGAAAAAGGACGAAAGAAGAAAGATAAATGATAATTGTCAAGAGGTAGGAGGCTCTATAATTTTTTTCTTGATTTTGTGCATAGTGCCTTGTATTGTACCTCGCCCTGCGGGGTTAACTGCTGTGGGCTGTGGGGGCCCATCGCCCAGGTGCCCCGCCAGGAACACTGGGGCTGCTGTTAGGGCCCCATGCTGAGCAGGTCACGTGTGACCAGAACACAGGGTGTTTGTCCAAACTGCTACTTAGTAACGATTGTCGAGGTCTCAAAATCAGTATCACTGGTTTTTGTTATGTTTTATTTATTTTATTTTTATTGACATATAATTCACATACAATGACCAATGGATTTTGGTGTTCAGATTTTAACTTCCAAAATTCCAAGTTGTCTAGAATTTTCAGTCAGATTTCTTCACTATGGGTGTTAAAGTTTTGAATCACTTGAACAACTACAAGCAATTCCATGCCAACCCACACACCCCCGAAGAGAAAACAAAGTATAAAACTTTTTTTAACTTAAAGGGTGTTCAGGAAATAATTTTTAATTCTTATGTTTACGTTAAAATCTAAAAGAGCTGTGAGTTGAAGTCTACTGCATAAACAGTTTTAGGAACTGAATGGTTTTTAAACCACCTCCAGTCTGAGAGAATATTAAGTGTTACGCATGTGTTCTTCAAGCTGCAATCCCCACAAAGCCCCGCTAAATCAGTTGGGCTAGAAACTATAAAACATTCTCTAAATAAAAAAATTCCAGAAGATTTTTTTTGTCAGTGCAATTTAAAATACACAAAAAGAAAGAGAGAGAAGGTAGTTATTTGCTTTGCTTAATAATATATATGTTTGTGCCTGAATGATCTATGGATTATTTTTTTAAAAATGTCTCTTTTATAGCTTAAATTTCCTAGATAAGAGTTCTTGCCTGTTCCTGGTTTATGTGTTGAGCCATGAGTGTCTGTTTGTATACATACCAATCTCTCTATGTTTAAATATAAACATAAGTGGGTGCAAAGCATAAATATACTCAGGGGCGGCAGTTAAGGACTGATAAAACAACACATTGAAAAGAAGCAGAAAGGCTGACATCTCCCCTCTGCCTCCTCTCTTCTCACCCCTCCATCTCTCTCTCTTCTTCCTGCCCTTTCCCCTGACACCTCTCACCCTTACCACCGGTCCTGCCCTGCCCAATGAAGCCTGTGCACCTTCCTACTTGTAATTTGTCGCTAATCAGCTGTCACTGTCACAGTCGTGATGAGAGGTTCATCTCTGGCTGAGGGTAATGGCCTTAAAAGTCACAGAGTCAATGTCAATGGGATCGCTCCAATTCAATCACGGAGCTGAATGAGGGATGGCACCTGCTGACATTAGCACTCATTTTGAGCTCAAGCATCTGGGCCCCAGTAAATAACCATCAGTGGGTGGGTCTGGGGGACAGGTCATTAGCCCCACGAAAAATAAATATCGCTTCCCTTGATGGCTGCGAGTAATTTAGCTCAGACGAGGAAATTTCACCCTAGATTAAGTATGATGAGCCAATATCAGTCAGAGGAGGCCAAACAGTGAGAGCCTGATGAGATAGAGGGAAATTTATATTCAGCTGGCTGCATGTGAGATGAGCTCAGAGAAGCGACTTACCCTTCCAGCCCGTCTTCATGTGCACGCTCAGCGGTGGGCTTGTCTCATTGCTTGCCTTTCCTGGTTTACTTTTTTCTGTGGGTGTGTGTGTGGAGGGGGGCTGTTGAAATGCAGATTGGAGGCTGGACTAAGGTGAAGAAGGAGGGCAGTTTCAAAATTTTCCCACTTTGCTTTTGTGATTTTGTCCTCTAGCATATAATGTCACAGCTTAGCCCGTGTGCCAGCACTTGGCTGGTGGAAGGGCTTTGCCATGCCTGCCGGCTTTCACATGCAGACCTCCCCTCCTGAGAGAGCAGACCGAGTTTTAATTGTTTTGGAGGCCCTGGCAGCTCCTTTCTAACACTAGTAAATGGGTTGGAGAGGGAGTTAAGGTAGGGCTGGGTCCCTCCTTTTTGATTCTTGGAAGGGAAGAGCCACTACCCTCAATTCACAAGAACATCTTTTTATTTGTTCCACTGATGTGATCCATCAAATCCAGAAGGGTTATTAATAGAAGGTCTTTATGAGAAGCAGTTTAGCTCACTTTAGAATCATATTTTATATCTGTAGGGAGCTGCCCTCGGTCCACCCTCTCCCTCATTGAGCTGGATATATCTCCAAGCTGGGTGGATCAGTTTCCCAAGCAGACTCTTTCAATAGAAACCAGAGACAGTATTATTCCTTTTGCTGTCCCCTTTGATAGCCACTTTGGAAGTGGCTTCAATAGGCATATATCAGCCACTAAAACATTTTTTAAAGTCATATGCACACCAGATAATCAGCCAAAAAATTGTGTGGTATCTTTAAAAACTAAGATTTTGTTACCTGGTTTGTGTATCTGAGTTTTGTTCTTATTCTGAAAACAGTTTCCCTGTAGAGAAATGGGCCGTTCTGGCAACAGCCAAAGAGACCTGGAGGACGGCAAAGCATGCTGGTGGGTACAGTAAAGGGGAGTCTCGGGGGGAGCCACACGGTGCAGGTGGAGAGCTCTTGCCTGGACGGGAGACAGGTTTAGTCCACAGCTCTGTGGAACCTCTCGCTTGCATAAGAGCTCCGTAAATATTTCTTGGTTGAATTCATAAAGACCTGCGGTGATAACTAAATGCATGTTACATATAAACTCCCAGCAACTTGTTTACTTAGCACAGTGCTCACAATTGTAAGTGTAAAGATATACACGTAATTAATTGTTCTTGACCTACAGTGAGTGCTCAATGAATATTCCAATGAAAGTTAAACACGTATTTGCTTTACTTCTCTGTTCTAGACTGTAAATTCCATAGAGACGGAGACTGACTGTCTGCATCTTTGACTGCTCTTTTCCTATGCCTCGCTTGGGGAATGCCACACAGTAGGTGCTCAATAAATACAGTCAGACCTCAGTACTGGTTGGCTTCAGAACTTGTCAAACCCTGTACTCAGGGCATTTTGACGAGAAAACAAATGTTTCAACACGTGACACTTGCTCGGGACTCGTCTCACTTGCTAGAATTTGTAAGAGTTGTGAGGCCGACTCACAAGAGAAAATGCTTCATCTCTCGTCACTTGCTCACCACTCGGCGCCCCTCTTCTCGTGAGGGAAGAGAGGTTGACACCTCAGTCTCAGGGTAGCTCGTGAACGGTGCTGAACCCCCATATATTCGTCGTTACTGTCTTCTACTTCTGTGCATTTTAAGTGCTAATCATGGGTTGCAAAAATGTTAAGAATGATACCACTAAACCTAAAATGCAGTTAATAAGAACCACGATCAAAAAGAAAAAGAGAGTGTAGCTGAGTATGAGAGCAGTGCCGGTGTGCCGTATCGCTTTGTTCGCGATGCCGGCAATGGCCGTCTCCATGATAGTGAGAAAAACGGAAGCGATTAAAGCAGCAAGTGTCGCTAAATGTGCAAAGTCTGTGAGTAAGCAGTGTTCACAGACATTGGAAGAAGTTGAAAAATTGCTTTATATCTGGATTAATGAAAAACAGTTAGTGGGTGACAGCATTTCTGAGCCTATAATTTGCAAGAAAGCCAGGCAATTGCCTGCTGATCTGCTAAAAGACAAGCCTGGAACAAGTGGTGAGAGCACCGAAGTGTTTAAAGCCAGTCAGGGATGGTTCAATAAATTTAAAAAGAGAACTGGCACTCCTAGTGTGGTGAGGGACGGAGAGGCAGCCAGTGCCAACAAAGAAGCTGCTGAAAAGCTATCTCACTGAGTTTAGAGAGTATGCAGAGGCTGAGGGTTTATCCCCCTATGTGTTTAACTGGGGAGAGACTGGATTTTTTCTGAAAGCAAATGCCTCACAGAACCTACGTAACTCAAGGGGAGAAGGCGTCACCAGGGCACGTGCCGATGTGCTAACTCTGTTGTTGTGTGGGAATGCTGGTGGGGGGCTAAAACTTAAGCATCTACTAGAGTACCACAGTGAACTCCCGGGAGTTTTCAAGAGAGAGAATGTGATAAAAAGCAAGTTAAGTGTGCTGTGGCAGGCTAGTACTTAGGCTTGGGTGACGAGGCAGTTCTTTACAGAGTGCATGAATGAAGTTTTTGGCCCCGGTGTGAAAAAATATTTGCAGGAAAACGAACTGCCTCCGAGGCCTTTGTTAGTTACGGACAATGCTCCTGCTCATCCTGCACGCTTGGAAGACAACTTCCAGGAGGAGCTCAGTTTCATAGCCGTGAAGTTCTTGCCCCCAACACAACTCCTCTGCTCCAGCCCCTGGACCTATAGGTCATTTCCAACTTCAAAAAACTGTACAAAGGTCCTTTTTCAGGGGTGTTTTGAAGTAACGTCAGATACACAGTTGACACTCAGAGAGTTCTGGAAGGACCATTTTAATATCGTCCACTGTGTTACTCTCATAGATGAGGCCTGGTGTGAAGTCTCTTACAAGACGGTGAACTCTGCCTGGAAGGAAATCATGGCCAGAAGCTGTAACTCCAAGGGACCTTGAAGACTTTGAGGATGATCCTGGTAGCCCAGCAGTGGAGCATACTGTGTCTCTGAACAAGTCCATGGCCTGGAGGTCAATGCTGCAGATGTCAAAGAGTTAGCAGAGGAGCGCAGAGCAGAGCTCGGCATGGAGGAGCCACAGGAACTTCAAAAGGAGCAGCAGCAGAGAGTGGCTGAGGGAGTTTTTTCAGGAGAGGAGGAGAGAAGGGAGGAAGTGTCTCCTGCACTGATAAAACAAGTGCTGTAAGTGAGTTGAAGTTCAAAACTTTGTGGAGAAGTATCACCCAGACAAAGCTCTAGCAAGCTGAAGTGTGGACCTGTTTAATGAACAATGTCACACTTTAGAAACATTTTGAGACATAGACAGAAACAGATTTCTCTTGGTACGTTTTTAGTGAAACTTCCTATATTTGAATCTTCAACAGTGTTTAGTGAAGCCAAGAGACAGAAAACAGAAGAACCCCCTGAGAAACTCCCTAAAATTGTCTTGGAAACAATGAACACCTCTCCTCTTCCTCCTCTACCTCGCCACCATCCTGTTATGTCACGAACTCCTCTCAATACGGGTAAAGTGAAGTTAAATTTTATTTTATTTTTATGTAATTAATTGCTTTTTTAATCCATGTCTTTTTAGTTTTAAGGTTCTGAATTACAAAACAACTTTATTACTTAATATTAGCCCAGTAAAATGTGAAAGTTCTATGGAACTTACACAAATTATTTCTGGTATCATTATTTCTTATGGGAAAAATTCATTTGGTACTCATTGGTTTTGGCGCTCATTGCAAGTTCCAGGGCAAATTAATGACAACTACCGAGGTACCACTATATGTGACAAATTAATGAATAAGTGAAACTTGTTGTTGAGCATTTTTTATATGTCAGATAATGTGTGAGGGACTAAAAAGTATATATACGTGATAGAATTTATTTATTTTCTTTAAGATTTTATTTATTTACTTTTAGAGAAGGGAAGGGAGAGAGAAAGAGAGGGAGAGAAACATCAATGTGTGGTTGCCTCTCATGTGCTCCCCACCAGGGACCTTGCCTGCAACCCAGGCATGTGCCTTGACTGGGAATTGAACCAGCGACACTTTGGTGCATAGGCTGGCACTCAATGCACTGAGCCACACCAGCCAGGGCTCGAGTTTATTTTGTTAATTGAAGAAAAAAGATGTCCATATATAAGGAAGTTAAAAAAGGAAGAATGTATGTGCCATACATACACATTTTCTATATTATAATCTTGTTTCTGTGTTTACCGAAATGTAAAATAAATTAAAGAAAGCAATACCATTGTAAAACTAAGGCTCTTAAAGAATTCCCATGGGAAATAAAATGTATTCTTTGATCTATGGAAATTTGAGTACAATGATTTTATGTTTGTGTCATACTAGATAAATGCCCCCAGGATATGTTCTTATTGAATATGCAAGACTATTTAAGCTCTTTGCCCCTATAACTGGTAGATTTTTTTCAATATGAATCGAGAGTCATAACTTTGTGATATATGTACAGAAGGTGTTTTATCAATTGCGCAGCTGAGAGAGGTAGAGGAGCTAAAGACACTTGCTCAGCATTGAAGATAAAACTAAAAAAAAAAAAAAAAAGCCCACCCCAGGTCTTTATCACGAAACCACTAAGGGAATGAAGAGGACAGCGTACATGTTATACCAAGTCCTTCATTTATCCACATGGGACAGTATTATCATTGTTGCCATTAAAATTACCCTTGTGGAAAGAAATGCAAAATCAAGTTATAAAAATTTATCTTATTATGGATTTTATTATAGATACATTTGTGTGCACCATCAAGAAAAAATTACTAGTCAGCCAATATTTTTTGGAACCACAGCAGATGAAGTTTTCTAAGTCAGGTTATTTTTCATATACTATCTGCATTTCCAGCAGGGTAAGTGAAGAGGTGATTAAGACAATTACCTTCCCCTACTTCTATTTCAGAGTTCTTAAATCAAAGAAGATGTTCTCTCTCCCAGATCTCTTGGTATGAGGAGATCATATTCATCAGATCACTTATAGTTTTACTTTTGAGAAATTTAGATGACTCATTCTATACTTTTGATTGTTTTGGAAAAATTCCAGAATAATTTTTATAATTGGTATTTTTTAAATGTAGAATTAAATATTTCTATAAATTAATAAAAATAAGTTGATACTAATTTGAGGAATTAGATTATTTTCTTGTTATTGGACAGAGTATTTATTTTCATGAAAAATTCTGATTACTAGTGTTTATCTTGAAAATGTTTATCTTATCCTAACATTTTAGAAGATATACATGTTTATATGCATGTTGTCTGTACCAAAGTAGAAATTGTTGCAAAATCAAATGCTGCTGTTGTATGACTAGTAGGTTGTCTGTTTGCTCTGATTGTTCTTTATTCAAAGAAACAATAGTCAAATTTTTACTGTCTTTCCATGTAGATGTGAAATCTACGGAGGCCCGAGGATTTAATTTCTTATATAATCAGAGAAAGAATTAGCCTCACTTTAGAACTGAAATGGGATTTTTCTCACTTGTTTTTCTCATTTTGAGAAGGTTTTATTGCTAAAAGGCAAAAGGTAATTAAATTTGCGGACAGATATATAAAGAAAAATTGTGACTCAGATTTGGTCACTTTGGTATATGGTATGTTTTTTGCAGCTCAGTCACTTGAGTGAATTAACACCAAGTAAATATTATGTGTAAGTGAGTGAGTGCATGTGTGTGTGTGCATGTATGTGTGGTAGATGGAGGAAGAAAGATGGGAAATTAACGGTCTCCTCCTTCAAAGTCTGAAGACTGTTTGACCAACCTTCCTCTTCGTCACCATATTCCTCTACCCATTTTCACCTTGGAGAGAAAATTTGGAGGTGAGTGAGAGGGAGAAAAGGAAGAGAAGAATAAAAGTGCATAAGAAAGAGGAAATAAGGAAAAGCAGAATTAAATATATTTATATGTATATAATAAGTATAAATATATAATACGTTTTGAAAACCCAACAACTCACCAGCCTGGAGCAAAGGCTCAAATACGGGGTGCGAGTACTCTGTTCTAGAGGTCAAGAAGCAAAATGCTAAGCACTTTGCATGCATTATCTTTCTAATCTTCACAATAATAATTTATTATTCTCATATTATATATTTTGAAAAATTGGAACTCAAAGAAATTAAGTATGTTGTTCAAACTCACACAGTTAATAAAAGGCCTCCTTGTCACACTTGGAATTCAGGTCTTTCTGATTCTAAAGCATATGCTTTTAATTATTGCCTTTAATAAAAGCTTGTGTAGTTGAATGAAGTGTATAGATAGAGGTGCAGATTTGCTTTATAATGTTTATTGTATGTGGCCACCTATATTGAGAGAATGGATGAACCATGTGTGATAATGATTTTGGGAAATACATATTTTAGGCTTCATGGCTGGAAAGAGAATTTTTTTGGTTTTGCTGAAAAAGTAGCAGGATACATTCATTATCTTCTGAGAGTTTGGCGGACAAGTTGGTGCAAATGGTGACTGTGATTTCAAACCATATGCCACGACACCATCATGGAGGACGTGAACACCTTTTCCTCTAGTGGTAGACGAAAAGGGCCTCTTCTTCTGCTCTTTAAAGAAATGCGCACTCGGTTTCTAGAGCCTAAAGGAGGAGAATGCAATCGAGCTGTGCTTCCTAGAGCTTAGCAAAATGTGACCACCACTAAGGTATTTAGGATTTTTGGATTATCTGTGCTCCTTGGGCTTCTTTCATTCCTGCTGTGGGTTTTGGGCTGTGTCACTTGTATTCCTGATTTGTCACTACAGAAGGAGGAGAAACATTAGGCTTTGCTAATTGTTAGCAGAAGTTAATAGGAGAAGATAAGGGTCACATTCGGTGGTTAAAATTCAGTTTTGGGATAATTTTTGTATTAAAACATTGCACGTTTTTCTCTTCTTTCTTAGAACATAAACCCGAGAATCCTTTATTTCCTAATTTTGAAAATTAGTACTAAATGTTTGTAGGTCAACATGTGTAAGAACACACAGTAACAATAGCCCTTTGTTCTATAGTCTCACTTTACAGAACAGAGCTCATTAAATTTTCAGAGCTGGTATGTTTTTCCTTAATCAAATGGGCAATGTTGCTATGATGTGGTGACGATATGGTGGACAGGACCTCGGGCAGAGCAATGACCTCAGTCAATCTGCAGATAATTGGACTAACTTAGGAATTTTAATAATGTAGGTTTTAGTAGTAAATGCGTTTCCTAAAAAGTTATATTTTAAATGTTTTTCAAGTTAAACCCTCTAATAAATCCTTTGAGAAGATTTTTAAAATTAAAAGTATCCTCCCCAACCAGTTTATAAATATCATAATTTCAAAGGGTATTCTCTCTTAATACATTCATTTTAGAAATACTTTTTCATTTATTTGAATTTCTTTCACTGGATCATTCTGCAAATATAATGATGAAGAAGAAGAAGATATTAAGAGCATTAACACAAATTTCATCAGCAGGATAGTATTAGTA
Source organism: Desmodus rotundus (assembly GCF_022682495.2). NCBI lineage: Eukaryota > Metazoa > Chordata > Mammalia > Chiroptera > Phyllostomidae > Desmodus > Desmodus rotundus. The sequence goes on from NC_071390.1 coordinate 132,520,396, forward strand.
ATAACAAATAGTATTATTAGTAATAATAAATTACTGGTATAAGTTTTTGCAATGAGATTTTGTGGTTGTAAAATTTAAGACTTTATCAAAAGAAAATATTTAAATATGTTTATATTTTTACATTCCTTTTTCTAAATGTGTAGTCTTATTTACATTGTGCCTCCTATTCTGTCATAGCTGGCATTTATTATGATTTGATATCTGCCTGTAGAGTTTGTGCATGAGAAATTAATGAACAAACAGCTGACGAAGTCATCATGATAAAGAGGTTGATACTGAACTGATATCCCTTAGGCAGGTATTGTATGCATTCCACCAGCTGACATATTGAGCTTCTTCCCTAATGCACGTTGCTTTCTCTCATCTAGGAAACAGACCAAAGGCAGGCATTCCCAATGAAGCCTGGTGAGGTCCTATACCTCCTACTTACAGGTTAACTTACTGTGTCAACTGTAACAGACATTTTATTAGCAAATTGTTTTGAACATCCAAATATGCCCAATAAAGCAAATCAGAAGATATTAGAATTGCTAGTGAAAGTGTTTGTGTGTTCAATGTTACTACTGAATAGTTTATGGTAATACCTTCGAGTCACCTACTTGTCTCTTTTACTTTTCTTTTTAAAGGATGTTGTAGTTTTGTCAGTAATAGCAAGACTAGGAATTAAAAGAGAGACAGAAAAAGCAATGACTACTATCAGTTAAAGGACTCAAGAATCTGCAAGAATATTGTGGGAGGGAATTCAAGTTTGTAGTGATTGAAATATCATGGGAGGGGATTGATAACATAGAAAAAGCTCACAGAAACTTCACCAGATTGTGTAATCAGAGACTGTTGCAAAGAGTGAATTGTAAAGTCACTGAGTTTGTGTACATCTGAAAAGAAGTTTGGTTTTACTTTTTTAATCTTTTCATTCTATTGCATTATGTTTCCTGTTTGAAATTTATGTTGACAATGAGCCAAACAATTCAGATTTGTATCATTGTAATACTAATATAAAGGCAAAATATGAGACTATAGAACATAGCACTCAAAAATGACTTGTATTCCAGTTGTTTTATTTTTGGACATTGTACAGAGTCACAGTCAAAGCAATTGATAAACTAGAGAATGGCTGTTGTTTATCCATCTATTTTATAATGTATCTTTTGCTTTTTTCTATTTTCATTAACATTTTTTGTAATATAGTTCTCTTTACAGTTCTTGTTAGGATCAGGGATATCAGGTTATTATCCACTCTTGACATCTTTGGCAAGTTAATAGTTACTGGATTCTGACTGTAGAGATGGGGTTAAATTCTTCCTTTTGTTTTTGATTCAAGTCTTATCCAATAAACTCTTAGCAGTCAACCTGAAAGGGGTTCATCAATATACTCATTGTTATATATGTATGACACCTCTGTTCAGAACAACTTTTTGAACCTAAATCCTTTGATTCAAATAATTTAAATTTAACCAACATTCATTGACACTGTTTCTTTTTTTTCCTGTTCTTTAGGTTACAAGGCACTTTGTGTAGCACTTTATAGTGCATGAGGAATGTGGAATCTGCACAGCTCTTTCCAGTCCCTATGGAATTTTCATACACGTTTTCTCATGCGACATTGGTTTTTGCATGTGTAGAGATGATTTCTACTCTGAAGACGCTTACTATCGAGTTGGAATGGCACACACGAACATCAGTTACTTATGACTCCATTATGGCACTTCCAAATAACCCTAAGAAGAGGTTTGAAAAAGATAGAATAAAGTGTAAGTACATATCGAATTTGGCATTTGCTTGAATAGAGATACATGTCCTCACTTTTAGAGATTTGGAAAATTTTAACCAAAGTGTTTTTTATTTTAGTTTCTACATCAGATGCTTTGTATTAATAATGGAGAAAATAATACCTAACACTTGTAGAGCATGTAGTAGTTTATAAGGGGCTTGTAAATCCTGGGTTTCATTTTATCCTCATTAATTTGATAATCTGCTGAGGTTCTTTTCTGTCTGATGACTTGATTATAATTGCTATACAGCAAAAAGAGAAATGGAATCACACTATATTAGATCTTGAAGGAAATATGAAGATAATCTAATCTAATGCCTTTATTTTAAAAATGAAACTGAGGCCAAGGTTAAGTGACTCATCTTAGGTCACAGTGCTAGTTAGAATCAAATCTTCTGACATTAAATCAATCATGTTTTCTACCAAATCACACTGCTCATGTCCAATAGGAGCTTGTGCTATGGAAGACCCATGGGTTTAGGCATAAATTATCCAGTTTGACTCCCTGTTCCACTCAAATGCACCGCTTATTGCTTGTTCTCTCTTTCCTTCTTTCCTCTCTTCTTCTCTCTGTCTTTCTGCCTCTCTCTGTTATTTACTTTTTTTCTATTTAGATACTGCCATTCATCTACATTAGACAAGCTTCCACTGAGTGTCTCATCTTTGCCTGCTGCTGCAGATGGCAGCTGACATTATTTGATCCTGATATCATGCTATCAAAATGCCTGTCCTGTGTATTTGAATATCAAAATTAGCCTATTTCTAGAACAAAGAAAGCAGGCTTATGAGATGGAGACAGAATTTGTAACACTTCAGTGAGATCCTCAAGACCTTTTGTTGCTAGAAGGGCATGTTAATAATGTCTACCTGAGACGTAGATTCTAAAATACTTCTGGTCCATGGTTAATCTAATGTCAGGGACACCAACAGAAGTTTGTTTTAAAGTCTCGTTGTAACCTTCAAAAGGTAACAGTGGGCCAAACTCTATCACAGTGGTGGGGTGGGGGCGCTCCAGGCTCAGATCTCACATGGGTAAACGGCCTCAGTTCAGATCAGCTGTATACAGTCTCAGAGATGGGCTGAGTTCATCCTGTTGTCTCCTTTCCAGACCTCAATATCTGTTCTGCCCTACAAGTTTTTAAATCCTGTAATTATCTTCTGACTGGCCTGTCATATTATATTGTAACGTTTTCCTGCTAAATTTGTCAAATGCCTGCCTTTTATATGTATACTACAATTATTCTAGCTCTGTTTCGGATTGTTTTTTCACTCTTAAAAGTATTTAAATTCCTTGTAAGACATGGCACAGATGGTTTTACACTTTGGGAATTCATTTATTTTGTATTTAACTCCTTATATCCATTACATATGTATATGTTAATTGATCTGAATGGTTTTATAATGCTTAGATTGAGTTCTTGGATGTTCTTCCTAAACATTTGCTCAGTAACGCAGAATAGTACACCTAGATATACTGAGATCATCTAATTTAATTTACCAGCTACCTTGTTTTGCATTGGTGAGATTCAGTCCTAGTTTACAAAACTACGGTGACTGAACCAGCAGTGACCTATTTATACCCTTTGTGATTTCGTGGGTTTGAGTGCCGTGTCCTCTGTGCTTCTTAGTGACAGAATGGAGTCTGCCAATGCCCCGGGCCCCTTAGATGTCCATCCCTCAAATTTTAAAATGATATGTGGTTCAGTCTGATGTTTTTTGATCCACAGCCACAAACAATGTCCCAGAATTAGCACACTGTGGCCGTGGAGGAGAGCATTTTTTGTTAATTGTTATTTTTTATTGTGTAAAAGTAAGTCAGCCTGATTTTGGAGATTGTCAAAAACAATTTAAAAAGTTTCAAAACAGCAAAAATCTCCTCAGGTATCTTTGAGTTTCAAAGTTGACATAATTACAAAAGTAAGACATGGGTGTTACAAAAATTTCAAACCGTGCAAATATGCAGAGTGAAACAACAGAGTTGCTGTGCACTCCCCAATACTTTCCATCATCCGGAACTTGGTGGGCGTTGTTCCACTTTTCTTCCGCGCTGTCATGTAAAGACTTCCCAGGTCTTAGCGTTCAGTTACGCTTACTTGAAAATGGTCAAAATGAAAAGTTGTATAAGGTAAGATATCATCGCTTATTCTTACTGAAACGGGCTTGTGTTCTTTAATTGCGTCCTTCTAAACACCCCTGGAAATCACTGCGGTACCAATGATGGGAGCAATGGTAAGTAGTAGAAATAGCCCCAAATTCTGCAACAAAAATCCCAGCTAAGGTACTTGCTAACTTCAAAAATGGCATGACTTTGAGTAAATCATTTAACTTTCTTTTGTTTATTTCTGAGATTTTTTAATTTTTGTAATTCTATCATTCTATTAGCAAATAAAAACATTTTTGTATGGACTTTCTTTTAGAAAAAAATAAAGTAGTTTCTATATAACAAAGAATGCAAAGTTCAGAAAATTTTCACTTAAAGGAATCACATGGCAAAATAAATCTGAGTAATTTCTAGTGGGAAGAAGAGTTCCATATTGATTGTATTTTGAGAAAAAATAGATGGCTTTATATTATGATACAATGTTATGTCTAGAATCATATCACTATAATCTTTGGTTTTAATACAATTTAGCTTTCAAAATAAAGGAAAAGAGTTACAAGAGATAAATCCAAATATACCTAAAGAAATTTTGTTATGAAATAATTTATTTTGAGTCTATGAGTGGGATTATGGAATTATTGTCTGGAGGGAGGGCCTCTTGTAGTACAAGCCTCCTCCGCTAGGTGAGTGTTCTAGGAACCCGTCTGAGTCAGTGTACCAGTTGGCCTTGTGAAGCTGTGTCTGGCTTCAGTGAAATTTTTTGAAAAATCCTTCAATACATTTGCCTATTTCATGACGGGTGATTTATAAGCATACCTTCCTACACTGCTCTGAGTGTTCAGCAGTTTTTAACCAAAAATGGCATGATCCCCACACCCCATCCTCCCTATTCTCCTGGTCTTACCCTGAGGGACATTTTTTTGTTTGTTTATTTCCCCGGATGAAAAAAGTCCTCAAAGGGAAATGTTTTGCTGGTGTGGAAGAGGTGGAACAAGAAAATGGCAGAAGCACTAAAAGGCCTCAAAATCGATGAGTTCAAAAACTGTTTTGGATGGTAGAAAAAGTCGTGATAGGTGTATTGCATCAAATAGTGAGTACTTTGAAGGTAACTGAAGTTTAAACATATAAGGATAAATACACAATTTTTTATAAATCAATTCCAACTTCTATTTTGGGTTCCCCCTTGTATTCATGTTTGTGTTGTGACTCTCTTTATAAAGCCATTACATAAACTCTAAAGGACTGGAGATTATAGATTCGACATATATTTAGAATTCATTTCTGATTCAAATATTAAGTGTCAGTCTATTTTATATTGCTAGTGTTAGAAAATGAATTAAAGAAACAGAAAATGCCTACAAATCTGAAGTTGAGTGGATATATCCAAGGAATTGTAGGTAACGAAAAAGACATATTTTTAAAAATTTAGTGTGCAGACTACTCCATCAATATTTTATAAAATGTGAAGATGGAAACTATATTATTTAGTTCCAAATTCTTCAGGGACAGTGTTACAATCTTATTCTTTTAGAGGCAATGATCAAGCTTGATGTCTTTCAGAACGTAACAGAACATTGTCAATGTATTTTCTTGGATATTAAAACTGGGCCTGAGCTTGCAGATACATGAATGATTCCATGATATGTGGCAAGGCATTCTGTCTTTCAGGGCGGAAAAAAGCCTTGGAGGACTTCTGGTCAAGATGGCAGTATAGGTGGACGTGTTGCCTCTTCACACAATCACATCATAATTATAAGTAAAATATACAACAACCATCATTCAGAACTGTCAGAAGTCATGTTGAATAGAAGTCTGACAACTATGGAATTAAAGAAACCACATTCATCCATACTGGTAGGAGGGGCGCAGACACAGAACGGGCTGGTCCCACACCCACGTGTGCTGGATAAAAACTTGGGAGGGATATCTCGGGAGCAAGGAGTCACAGCCCTATACCAGCCTCCCCAGCCCAGGGTTCCAGTGCCAGGAAGATAAGTCCCCACAACTTCTGGCTGCAAAAACCAGCAAGGATTGAGTTGGTGGAAGAAACTGCTGGAACTCCAAGCAGTTCCTTATAAAGTACCCACACATGGACTCACCTACTCAGACTCACTCCCTCTGAACTCCAGCACCAGGGTAGCAGTTTGAAAGGAACCAGTGACATACTGGGAAAAACTGAAGTGTCTGGCGTCAAGGCAACCAGAGGCCATTGTCCCTTTTCTAAATGTTTGCCCCACTGAGCCACAGAGCCAGCAAGCTAGTGCCATATCTGAGACTCCATCAACCTGACTAACACTGTTTGACCTACCTTGGAGATCCCCAGAGACTGCTCTACACAATTTACAGGCCCACCCAAGCTGCTTTTTCATGTGAATGACTGGTCTTGGCTCATGCTGCACACTTCCTAAATCCTCTCAACAACAACTAGCCTTAGTGATCTGTAGGCCTGGCACTAGCAGCAGCCAGCCTAGATTCCCAGCTTGGCTTTGCCTTGAAATCTCCAAGCCTAGCACAAGTAGCAGCCATCTCAGATGGCTTTAGAGCTCACGCAGGGTGTCCCTGGGAGAAACACAGGTCAGGGTTGACCTTGGACTGCACCACACAGGAAACCCCAGAGCCAGTACACTCAGGACAGCTACAGACCATATTGGAGCACCATAACCTTGCCCCTGCACAGCTGATCCTCCACGGAGGGCAGAGGTTGGTGGGAAGTGGTCACAGTCAATCCTTACAGCTGACTGGCCTGGGTAAACCCATCTTATTGACTTGTCAACAGCAACCAAGTCTCAACTCTAAGAGGAGGGTGTACTCAGCCCACACAAAGGGGCACACCTTGAGTACCCAGCTCGAGGGTGGTAGGGGAGGTTGTGCCACTGGACCCTACAGGACACCTACTACATTAAGCCACACTACCAAGACTCAGAGTCAAAGCAGTTCTACCTAATACATAGAAACAAACACAGGGAGGCTGCCAAAATGAGGACACAAAGAAATATGGCAAAAATGAAAGAACAGATCAAAACTCCAGAAAAAGAGCTAAATGAAATGGAGATAAGCAATCTATCAGATGCAGAGTTCAAAACACTGTTTATAAGGATGCTCAAGGATCTTAGTGAGGACCTCAGCAGCATACAAAAGACCCAGTCAGAAATGAAGGATATACTAATTTAAAGTAAAGAACAATTTATAGGGAAACAACAGTAGTGGGTGAAACCAAGAATCAAATCAATGATTTGGAACATAAGGAAGAAAAAAAAACCCAACCAATCTGATCAACAAAAAGAAAAAAGAATCCAAAAAAAAAAAAAAATGAAGATAGTATGAGCAATCTCCGGGACAAATTCAAGAAGTCCAACATTTACATCATAGGGGTGCCAGAAGGAGAAGAGGAAGAGCAAGAAATAGGAAACCTATTTGAAAAAATAGCGAAAGAAAACTTCCCTGATTTGGTGAAGGAAATAGACATGTGAGTCCAGGAAGCACAGAGAGTCCCAAAAAAGATGAATGCAAAGAGGCTCACCCCAAGACACAGAATAATTAAAATGACAAAGGTTAAGTATAAAGAGCGAATCTCAAAAGCAGCAAGAAAAAAGCAGTTAGTTACCTTCAGGGGAGTTCCCATAAGACTGTCAGCTGATTTCTCAAAAAAACTTTTCAAGCTAGAAGGGACTGGCAAGAAATATTGACAGTTATGAAAAGCAGTGGCCTACAGCCAATGCTTCTCTACCTAGCAAAGATAGCATTTAAAATTGAAGGGCAGATAAAGAGCTTCCCAGATAAGAAAAAGATAAAGGATTTCATCATCACCAAACCATTATTACTATGAAATGTTAAAGGGACTTATCTAAGAAGAAGATCAAAACTATGAACAATAAAATGGCAATAAATACATATCTGTCAACAATTAAATCTATAAAACAAACTAAGCAAACAAGAAGAACAGAGACAGAATCCTGGAGACGGAGATGGTTGCCAGATGGGAGGGGTGGAGGAAAGGGTGAAGAGGATTAAGAAGTACAAAGAAGTAGTTACAGAATAGCCATGGGGATGTAAAGTACAGTATAGGAAATGGAGTAAACAAAGAACTTATATGCATGACCCATGGACATGAACAGTGGTGTGGGGATTGCCTGAGGGGGGGTGCTGGGTGAAAGGGGCCAAGGGGAAAAAATCAGGACAACTTCAATAGTATAATCAATAAAATATAATTTAAAAAAAGATAAAAGCCTTGGAGAGTTGGGTTTTATTCTCTCTTCTGTCATGCTCCAGTTATATAGCTGTGATAGTCAATACATTGCCCTTGGATTTTCCTTAGCCATTTTTTTAAAACAATGTTTTGTTTCTTTTTAATTTTTATTGTTATTCAATTACAGTTGTCTGCCTTTTCTCCCCATCCCTCCACCTCACCCCAGCCGAACCCACCTACCTCCCCCGCTCCAACCTCCTCCTTGATTTTGTCCATGGCGGGGGACAGTGGGGAGAGGGAGCTATAAAGGACACTTAGCCATTTTTAGGCCAAAAAAATAGTAGGCATTAGGTGGCTGCTGGTAGCGTTCTGTTTTTCAATGGCGATGTACTGCAAGAGGTGGACGCTAACCACCGAACATTAGCATCAGACACCACAGTTTTAAGGGCATGATCCCCAATAACATTGCTTCACTTCAGATGCCATCTGAAAATTTGGGGATCCCTAGGCAACCTGCACATATGACCAACAGGCTACAAATCCAAGGATTTCCCACAACTCCTTCCCGCATCAGATTCAATAACTTGCTAGAAGAGCTAACAGAGCTCAGGAAAGAGATCTACTTGGTTATAGTTTTATTATGAAGGGTACAACTGAGGACCAGCCAACTGTAGAGACACATAGGGCTGGTTCCGGGAGGGTTCTGAATGTGGAACTTCCGTGTTTTGTCCCCATGGGATCAGGGTGCATCAGACTCCTGGCACATCAATGCATTCACCCCCCAGGAAGGTTTCTCAAGTTTGGTGCCCAGAGTTTTTATTGAGGTTCCATCATGGAGGCATGGCTAATTGAATCATTGTCCACATAATTGAACTCAGTCTCCAGTCCCCAGAGGTTGGGAGTTCCCGAGCTCTCCAGTGTCCTACCATGAGTCACTTAATTAGCATCATATCAGGTATGAGACAAAGCTTATGAATTACAAAGACCCTCCTTTTTTCTTAGGAAATCCCAAGAATGTAGTGTCTGCCTTCAAGGAACAAGGACAAAGGTCAATCAAATTCTTGATTACATGACAATTGGTATGCTCCAGAGCCCTCTTTTTAAAATGTGACTGATTGAACATGTCAAAGGTGGTTTGAGAAGTTTCATGCTGGAGATTTCTCTCTGGATGATGCTCCATGGTTTAATAGACCAGTTGAAGTTGATAGAAATCAAATCGAGACATTGAGAAAATCAACATTTACCATATGGGAGATAGCCGACACACTCAAAATATCCAAATAAATACCGTTATTGGTGAAAATGAAAAAAAAAATGTTAGTAGTTATTTCATCTATGTATGTATTTTTCTGGGATATCTGGAAGCATGTAACTACCTTCTCTTCCAATGTATTTACTTCCATTAGTTTGTTTGGAATATGAAATAATGTTCTAATGTGGGTAATTATTTTTTAATGAGAAAACTGTGAATCAATATGAGATCTTATTTCTAGGCAAAGTCTAAAAGATTGAGCCTGAGAACTTCTAATTTTTAATAAATATTAAAAAATAGATCTCTATTTGCAGGTGCTTCTCTTAATATTTACTGACTTCAAATGCATAATTGTTTTGGTTGCCACTGTAAATCATAGTAAAATGGTCTGTGGTTAGGGTTGATCTGATTTGGCTTTACCTGTGCATATGTTCTTAGAATGAGAGAAATGTGGGGGTAATCACTTTCATTTTTAAAATATGTCACGGGAACAGTTGATAAAATCCAATGGTTGGTTATTGTTTGGTCCCAGCTCCACCAAATGGCCTGTGGCATAGAATACCATAAAGAAAATTACTGTTAAATTTAATGGGTTGTTGAGTTAGGTCATGTTGGTTCTGTGATCTGATTCATTTCACTAAATTTTGTAGCCTCGGGGTTAAAGTTATTATTGTTCAGGAAAACTTAAAAGAGGGAACACTAATTTTTCATGGAATTAAAAAAAAATCTTTATGGAACTAAACTGAGATTTTAAAATATGCAAAATGCATTTTCTGTTTTTGAGAAGCATTTTTTAACTCTCACCACCACGTGTTTCCTCCTGATGGTGGTTGGGTGGTGATAACATGTGCCTGCAAGATTTGTGGAGTTCGTAGTAGTCTGAAATATGCCACATGCTAAGTGTTAAACTAGATGAAAATATATCAGCCTTGATGTTAGTCACAGGGTGCGTTAAATGCACTAGTCATGACAACCCAGTGAATGGGAGAACATGTTCACCAGTGCTATACCTGATGGGTTAATATCCAAAAATTTTTAAAGAACTTAAATATCTCAACACCCAAAAACTGAAAAACCAATTAAAAAATGAGCAAAGGATCTGAATAGGCAGTTCTACAAAGAGGACATGCAGATGGCCAATAGACATGTGAAAAGATGCTCAACATCACTAATCATCAGAGAAATGCAAATTTGAACCACAGTGAGATATCACCTCACACCTGCAAAAATGGCTACCATCAGTGAATCAGCAAACAGCAAGTGCTGGAGAGAATGTCAAGACAAGGGAACCCCAGTGCTGTGTTGGTGGGAATGCAGATTGGAACAGCCACTGTGGAACACAGTAGAGAGTTTCCTTAAAAAATTAAAAATGGAATGACTTTCTGACCCAGCAATTCCAATTCTGGAATATATCTGAAGAAACCCAAAAAACTAATCTGAAAATGTATATGCACCTCTATGTTCACTGTAGAATTGTTTGCAACAGTCAAGATTTGGAAGCAGTCCAAGTGTCCATCAGTAGATGAGTGGATAAAAAGGTTGTTGTACATTTACACCATTTACACAATGGAATACTACTTGGACATAAAAAAGAAGGAAATCTACCTTTTGTGACAGCATGGATGGACCTGGAGAGTATAGGCTATCAGAGAAAGACAAATACCATATGATTTCAGTTATATGTGGAATGTAATGAGCAAAATAAACAAAATAGAAATGAACTCATAGATCCAGACACAGACTGACAGCTGTTAGAGGGGAGGGGCATTGGGGAGCTGGGTGAAAGAGGCAAAGGAATTGAGTGAAACAGAACTCATAGACACAGACACAGTATGGTGATTACCAGAGCGAAAGTGCAGGGGAGGTAGAAGAGGGTAAAGTGGGGGTAATTGGTGATGGAAAGGGATGTGATTTTGGATGGTGAACACACAATACAATATACAGATGATGCATTATAGAATTGTACACTTGAAACCTATATAATTTTATTACCCAATGTCACCCCAATAAAGTCAATAAAAATAAAATAATAATAAATGCACTAGTCATAAAAAGCCTTTTTAGATCTGGCAACAAGTAGTGGGTACCTATCATCAATGTATGGCTTGTTAGGAGAGTGGGAGAGAGAGATAATGTATGTTGAAATTATTTATCTGTTGTTAATCAGCAGCATCATATCTATTGTTTAGAATCATGGTTTATTTTGGCCAAGAATTTCCAATGAATCTCAAGGAAAAAAAGAATATAGAGTAAATATATAGTTATTTCAAAATTTGAGAACTGACTGATTCTTAATATTCATTTTCTTTTGTGGGTAAGAAATTAACATTTAGGTTGGAAAACAAGACTAAATGTAGCAATTTGGGGGGAAGTACAGACCTGCATTTATTTTGTGTCTGGTAGCTATACTACTCTACACTGTGAGCATGGCTTTTTTTTTTTTTTTTGGTATGGAATGAATGTTTCTTTTGTAGGATGGTGCCATTTTATGTGGTGTTGAAATTACTCCCCTGCAGACTGTATTTTATCTTGGGAAGTGATTGGTGTCAAAAATATTGCTTGTCTCAAGATATATGTACCGTGTGGAGGTTGCTTGGTAATATATAGTGCCCTGATGGTTTATGTTGATGGTGTCCTGGCGCGGTTTACATCAGCCATTCTATTTTACCTTGAACTGTGAGGTGCACTAGCTTCAGGATTTATATTTGTAGGACTTTTAACCATTTAAAGAGTTATTTTTTAACCAATTCCCACGTATTAATGATATTGTAGTTTTGAGTGGAAAATAAATATAAAACAGCATTGCCTATGAAAATATGAAGGGGTAAGGAGCTCTTTAATAAGCAGCACTGTTTATGCAAGTCAGAAGAAAACAACAAACAACTATTAGTGTTATTTCTAACGGCTTCCACTTCAAGAGTGCCCTTTCGAAGTGGGTGGTCGCAGTGAACCTAGCCTCTGGAGTTAGGCCGCCTGGCCTTGAGTCCCAGCTGTCCTACTAGCCTGTGACCATCGCCAAGTCGTGCCTCCGTTTTCTAATTTCTTACATGGGGAAAAGAATAGGATTGTTTTGAGAATTATCTGAGAAAATATACAGAAAATACATGGAACAGTAAACTCTTACTTTAATGATGATGTTTTATAATATCTCTAGTCTTTACAACAACTCTGACAAATTATTTTTCCCTTCAAATTACAAATAAGGAGCTGAGTCTCAGAGAAGTTAAATAACTTGTCACGAACACAGATTGGGGATTGAAAGTTAGGTTGGATGGCTTCCATTCTCTCATTTCACTTAGTTTTATTGTCTCATGATTTAAGCCATTATTTTTCCTTCTTTAAGGAAACTTTAAAAAAGGAACGCTAAAGGGCTATCCAAGTCCTAATTTTTCATGGAATATTTTTTTACCCTTCGTGCAACCAAATACCCTATAGTACACAGAAAGAAAGTGTCCCTGGCCTACACGTATGGTTTCGGGGAAGGAGGGTTAATATTATCACTGAGTCATAAGTGTGCAATTTATGCAGTTGGGCTCAGCTGGAGTATGTTTATAACTTAGAGGAATTTGGAGGAATCCTTTGAGCATGGATGTCGCACCCAAACTGACACATACTCTCCACAGCCAATTGTAACGACATGCACGCTGATTATCCAATCTGAGTCCTAAACCTAGTAAGTCTTATTTAAGTTCTTATAATATAAATACCTATTTTGCTTAATGAAATAATTTATGGAGATTATGAAAAAGTGTATCTATTTTTCAAGCTATTTCTTATACTCTCAAGATCTTAGTGGCAAAAGCTGTTGACATGTAAGTGCCATTCCTCACATTTTTGCACCCTCTTTCCATACAGTTCAGTGTGCTGTGTATTGTCGAGGGTTACTAGTTTGTTGAACGTTTTTTCAAGATTATCTTCTGTATACTCCTCACTATTCTTTAACTTTCAGAACCACCACCTTAAACTTTCGGTACCGCAGTCAATCATGTTGGTACCTTCCAGCCGTCTACTCTCCGCATGGCTGCAGTCTGACACCTTCGAACACAACTCCAGTGCGAGTAGACTGTGTAGGGTCTGTGATGCCGGGAAGGGGCAAGGTATAGTGAAGTGTTCCCAGTGCCTCAGTGGTACGACAGTGCCTGTCTCGCTAGAACCTTGCCCATTGCTGTCTACAACAGTCTTGCCATTTGAACAGATAGAAATGTTGTCATGGTGTTATTTTAATTGGTGTTTTGAATGCTGGTGAGGTTGGACATTTTTTTGCATGTGTGTGACTTGCATGTCTAATTTTTGTGTTTTTTTATGTTTAAATGGACATTTTACATTTGAAGGTAGTAAAATCTATTTTTCCTTTTTTTTTACGGGTTTATAGGGATAAAATACTTTCAAAAGTTAAGTATTTATCTCTAGTCTCTTCCTGCTTTGTAGCATTTAAAAATAATTTAGCACTTTAATTCCTTTGAAATACAGTTTGGTGTACTTTGTAAATGAGTAGCTTAATTTTTTCCAATATGCGATCATTTCTCCTCTGATTACCTAGTGTTTCTTTACTGTAGAAGCTGCAGTCTGTTTTATGGCCATCTAATTCATTCCATTCATCTGTCTGTTGATTTTTGCACAGGTTCTCAATTTGTTTTAAATACTAATGTTCTAAACTACGTTTTGATATTTGATGGAGTACTCTATCATTGTTTTTATTTTTCAAAATATCTTTGGTGTTTATATGCATTCTCTGTTTATCCTGAGGATTTTTATAATAATTTATCATGCTTTCCCTCAAAATATCCCACTGGAGGGAACAGACAAAGCATTTTGTGCCTCTTCATTTAGTTAAGTTTTATTTTATATTTCCAGTAAAGTTGTCTGATTTTAGTTATGCAAGTTTCACACATTTTTGTCATAACTATTCATAGGCATTTTATATTCTTGATTGCTACTCTGAATGGGATATTTTTTTGTATGGTATGTTTCAGCTCGATTTGCTGGTATTCATCTTTTCAATAGTTTTTTCAGTTGTTTTTATTAGTTCCCACTGTCAACTTCGGCACCAGAGGGAGCTGTGGTGTAGTAGAAAGAGACCTCCAAGTGAGAAGGCCAGACTCTGAGCCCAGCTCTGTAAATTATTTCCTGGGTAGCCTCGGCCAAATCTTCTATAAAATGGGCGAATTCCTCCCACCTCCTACAGGGTGTTAGGGAAGTTCATTCAGAGATGCTAAGATACATGAACCCCCTGGCAGATGGTCTGGAGGGATTAAGATTGGATACCCTTGGGAGGCAAGTAAATACTCACATTACATAACGTGAGCAGCTGACTATTTCACCTAGGTGTGAGGCAGCACTTGGTAGGAATGGCTTATCCTGAGATACAGGAAAAGAAAAAATCGTTAGCAGCATTTTAGGTTTTGATTTTAAAGTCAGCATCAACTTCTGATTTTTATTGATTATAAATTTTACATGAGTTTAGAGGGTAGATTAATAGAATGGCAGCACGGTGTTACAGAGCAAAGACTGTGACCTGGAAGCCAGGGAATGTGGATTCTAATCTCCACTGCGCCAGCTTTTTGGGTGATCCTGAGTAGTTTGGTCTTTCTGGACCTCAGCTTGCTAACATATTAAACAGAGGTTCAAGTGTGAGTCAAGATAGTACAGACTGATTGAAGATTGTCTCTGCAAACGAAATTTGGGGGCAAAGTGGAATATTTGGTGGTTCTGTAGATTGGGTTCTCGTGGCTTGGTATAGATGTCGGCTGCCTGATTTGGGTGGGTTTCCTGAACCCTCGAAGGTTCATAGATCAAAAACCATGGGTTTTCCAGGAGAGCCCTTTATTTATTTATTATTTATTTATTTTTTCCTTTAAAAAATTTTATTGTTATTCAATTACAGTTGTCTGCATTTTCTCCCCATCCCTCCACCCCACCCCAGCGGAACCCACCTCCCTCCCCCACCTCCACTCTCCCCCTTGATTTTGTCCGTGTGTCCTTTATTGTAGCTCCTGTAAACCCCTCTCCCCACTATCCCTTTATTTATTTTTTAATATCTAAAACTGTGGTAAAAATGGTACTTTTAAAAAAAATTAAATATATATTTGTTAAATCCTCAAACTATTTCTGTCTTTTAGACTACTCGAGTGCTGACAGATTCCTAACTGGAGCCTTAGGAGGTGCAGTGCTGCAGCCCCAGACGAGTACTCACGAGTCCAGAGTCGTGTTGGATATTATCACTCATTACTATTGTGAGGAAAGGACGATTAAACTAATAGTTACCGGGAGACATTTCTGGTGACAGGAGGCAATGATGAAAACAAACTGACTTCAATACACATTTAGAATCGGGAATAATGGGATGTGGCAGGAAGCCAATAAATGAACATGGCCCTACGCTCTGATCAATGAATTACTTTCCCCTCTCTCTCCCTCCTCTTGAGAGCAGCACAGGAACCTTAATGAAAAATCAATAGCCCTCTGTAATTCAAAACTAGAATCAATCATTTGACCTGACTTTCTTTTTTTTTTTTCCTTCCTAAGAGGATGTCTCAGCTCAAGACAGAGTTCAGTTGTGAAGAGCAGTTCTTCAAACGGCCTACAGGAGAAGCCTGATACCAGTCTACAACGATTTATGCCCGCTATGGGCAGGGCCTTTCTCCCTCAGCGTGGCACGGAGGGCTGGGATTTTACATTTCCTTTCTCCCATAGTTCTTCCTTCTAATTCCTACCTAAAAAAATATGCAGCCATGCTTTATTTTGTTGTCTTAATGGTTCTTATGGTAATTACTACTATTTGGGATGCAGATGTTTTCAAACACAGGGTTGTAGTTTTGCACAGTATCTTGAGACCAGCTGGGATCGAATGGGAGCTGGTTTTCCTAGCAGCCCTCTCCAAGTACCTTCGCTAACATCTGTAGCTGTTAAGTCTATGCTCAAAACAAGTGGAGGCCCGTAGGCCTTCGGCCAAAAAGCAATTAGGACAGACTGAAAGGAAATTGTGATGTAGGTTTTAAAATTGTTTTCTGCTTTTTTATTTCAAATATATCACAATATAGGGCAGAGGACCTCAGGGCGTCTAATAGCCCATATGTCACAATACGCTGATAATGTTCAAAAACTGGCTCTCTTTTTGGGGACTGCCCTTCTTTGTAGGGTTTGCTAATTTCCTTGGTGTAAATACTCTCACCATGGCTGATCTCAAGGTACCAATGTGACTGTCCCTGAATATGAGGTTGGGAGGAAACGTACACAGTGGACTCAGATTGACAGCTGGTGTGATCTGGTTCGAGTACCACTGCGACTATAAGGCATCTGCGCAAACCAGGAAACCGCACTCCCTTCGGGTGGATACGCACGGCTTAGTGAACGGTCAGGGACGGAGCTCAGGCCCCACTTCACCCTTGAGCAAGCATGACAGTGGGCTCTGCGAGTTCTTATCTTGGGGCTTGTAGACTTCGAAGGGCCCATGAATCTGCAACCTCCTGTACAGTCACGGGTGCGTGTGTGTGTGTGTGTGTGTGTGTGTATGTGTACGGCATTTATGTGGGAGAAGGGTCCGGCTTTTGTCAGGTTATCTAGAATACCTAATTCAAAAAGTTGGGTCCTTGAAAATTTAAATTACATTGGTATGAACCTGGAACTAAAAGTAGATTTTGAAACTACTTTCAAAGGATATGGAGCCAAAAGGAAAAAAAAAAAAACAGTTAAAAATTAGTTTTAGATGTTAGATACCCCTCCCTTTCATTAAAAAAAAAAAAAAAAGATACGGAGCCACAAGACCTAGTGAGTTCTGACTTTGTAGCTTCCTAGAAAGAAAGAGAACATCATTTT